>NC_056732.1:636960887-637260887 GCF_019279795.1 Protopterus annectens
GTAAAATCATACAGATCAGGATATGGACATGTAGCATGTCCATCATCATGGTGTAGCAGATGTCTTTATGCAAGGTAGATAGCATGCTGCATAGTGGAGGTGAGGATTGTGAAGGCTGGTATCGCCCATACACGCATGGCCATTACCCCTTAAAGGTGATATGTGATCCAATATTGGTCACCCCAGTGCTGTATATGCCTATCCAATGATCTCGGTGCTCATGGATGGCACCCTGTCATGACATGGGTACCTTGTATGACTACCTAAGGGGCCTGGAGATGTCACCAAGTCAGGGAGGTGTACTGCACAGCACCATCCCTTACACAGTGTCCATAATGATGACCACAGCCTAGGTAGTAGTTAATGTGTACAGGGATGTTCACCTAGCGGTGACAATGCTGATATCATCCATCAGAATGTGCACATATGTCACACACCTCACCCACACAGCCCATTCCGTATGTTGTTCACAACACTGACACAGCTATTCCTCATAGGTCATGGCCATTCGCATCCTTACATACACAGATGCCTAACATTTGTCTGTGTGGTATGGGCTACAATGAGGGTGGAGTATAACACATTAACCCTGTTCTACTGTAGCTGGCACTGGTGTGATATGCACATGTCACTGTGGCACCATTTGTAGTTGTGAGTCTGTCAACAGGCCACTGGTAGAACACTCCTGTGACATACAAAGGTATTTGTAATCAAACATCCGTACTGTCTTGTACATCTGTACTGCTAACATCTACAGTGATAATGGTTCATGGACATGCACACCATACTCAGCAGGGTTATAGTGTGGTGCCACACATTATGACTGTCATCACCACTTGTGGGTTGATATTATCCAACACCATATCTGTATTTTATGGTCATGCTAGGCACTTGTACAGACCTTGTGAGCATGTCATGAGCTACTGATTAATATAGCACCCATTCCACACCATTTCCCACAGGTACACTGGCTGTGCTATGATTTCCAGCTTGCTTATGGTGCAACAACTGTTGTACACACGTAACTCACATATCCTGTGAGACATGGTTGTATATACAGGCATGTCCAACTGTCACATACCAGTGCTATTGCCTGTCTATAAGATGGATATGTCATACATGTGGCAATGGAGCAATTGTCTCATGTACACATTCAATGCTCACCTCCCGACATACCACACTACAGCCTGTGGGGGATGCACTTATGCAGCCCTGCTGGGGGTAATGCTGTCACCAACCCTGACTGCACCTGACAGTCATGTGGGGATGTGTAACATTCGCAACACACCACACTCATCACATAGTCTCACATGATCTCCAGGGCACACATACAAGGACAACGTGTGCAGTACCTCTCCATACGCTGAGAGGAAGCCCCCATACGGAACACAACATCACCAACTTATAGCCCACAGACTCATGTGTGCCCATCACATACAGCCAATAGTGTGTTATAACATACACAACACACCAGTCATAGGTGACTCTGTAGGCGGTCACACTGCAGTTCCACACAACAGGCTACACAAGGTGATAGTTGCTTACATCTTGCTGTCGGGTAACTGGTTCTGCAACATGACCTATGCACCCATGCCACACCTCACCAGGTACGCTGTGACTTGTCATTCTCCATGTTAGTGTGACTGCCCTGAGATGCCACTTCACAGACTACGTGTGCAGGGACATGCAATAGCTCGCCAGTCTTGTAGCCCTGAAGGTGTGGGCCAAGCCCTGGGGAGCATTATGCATTCATCCAGACCCGATACCACTGTACAATGCCTGACTGTGTCACTTCAGCAGTTGCCTATGCTTCTGCTGTCATTCCAGAGCATCTGGTATCTGTCCGCTTTGACTGACCTGGTCAAACACAATGCTTTGGCACAGATGACCTGCACCTGTCAGCCCTGGGAGTACAGCTCACATGCAAGGCTCTTGCTGCTTCTATACTGCCTGTCTTGCACAGTTTCCAATAACAGTCACCGGAGAATGGGAACTGGCAAGCACAACATGGGGTCATGTGATACAATGCTTGCATCTTCCTCTGTGATGCACGCAGGCAAGGCACACCTTTGAATGCACCACTCCAATATCTCTGCAGTGACTGGGACCTGCCTCTCATCTCTGTAGAGCACACCTGCAATGACAGGTTATAGACAGATCATACATTTCAGGCACATACCTGGACTGGCACACCCACAGCTGAGGTGTTCCCACATCCCACTATGTTGTACACACATCCTGGCTAGTTACTTAGCACAATGCATCAGAGGTGCTCCACATGCAACTAACTGTGTCCAGAACCACTATACACATTGTAACAAGCTACAGATTCCACTACATACCCCACGGTTACCAGACCTCATTTGTTGGTGTACTGAACAGTAGGGCTCAGACAGCTACTACTGATGTGTGACTGACAGTAACCCACACTTAACTGGGATAGCCACTCATGTACTGACACATCCATGAGTCATAACCTCCACTCGGCTGGATAAACCCATACACACCACCTCCAAGACCAACATTAACCTTGACATGAACACTACCAACATGTGACTGGTATTCCACACCTGTGGTCATCCCCTCATTGGTGGATTCCAAACATATGCTAATCAACCTTGTTAGCCACATCCCGGCACCACACCCTTCACGGCATACACAGTACATGAGTACTACAACACCTACTACAGACGTCTTATGACAGCGGTTGTTAATGTCATGACACCCGTGCAGATGGACATTGCACATACAAATGCTGCAACACACCCCAGTGCACTTCAGTAGCACATAAACAACTGCATGGATCATGCTATGCCACACAGAGCCATGATGGTACACACCAGATAACAGACGCCACTCCGGTGGTCAAGTTCCATGGACATAATGTACAACAACAGGTGGCGGCTGTTGCACAGTGGTGTACAATCCCATGGGTGGGGTAGCCCACTGGTCAGCCTCGGTAGGGCCATGGGATCCCTCATCACATACTCCATGACTAGCTATGTAAACATTACTGCTACACATTCCGGGGTGTACCACAAGGCATTATGGTGGTATGTCAGTAGTCACTGGCAATACTCACATCTGTTGTCACATACAACAGTCACTCAGGAACATTACAGACCCAGGTGATGTTGGCAACATGCTGGTGGATGGATTCAATGCTAACATTACACCCTCTCACTCACTACAGGGCCACAATCCATGCAGGAATGTTGCGGTGTCCCTGCGGTCACACCTGCACAGTACTAACCTGCACTCTATATGTCCTGGGACACTGGCCCCATGTCACCTTCCTAAGTCCCAGGCCATGATGTCCACAAACCTCTGAATGACATGTCTACCCACTAGGCCACCATATTCAGTAATAGCCTTGTATCAGACATTGTGGCCCCTGAAGGGCACACAGCAACATTCATCACACTCCACACAGGTAGCACCACAGTGCACGAGTGGGACTGTAGTCCTACACACCTGACTGAACTGTTCTGCATGGCTATGGGGCACATCATCAAGGACGTCATTCACAGAGACATTGTTGGGCTCCGGTCCTTTGATGCCACCCGGGTTGGACTTGTTAGGGCCAGAGCATGGCCCCTACACCTGGTGGACTCCTTTCATACAGTTACCAGGGTAGTTGACGATGGTGCGGGAGTCCACACATCCTACATTGTCCTCTCATTGCCTCTCAGCACCGTTCTCCATTCTGGTATTGACAACATACGCATCCACCTGCACATTGTACCCTATGTCTCAGGATGTTATGCAACATGGCTCATGGACAGGACACACAATGAGGGTAGTATAACATAGTACCTACTGCATTTCAGTTACATTTGGCATACCACAGTCCTCAGTCATAGGGCCCCTCATGTTCAGTATATGCTTCCCTGAGGTACAGGCTAGCATAGAGGGACTTTCCCTGCCTAGCTTTACAAACCCCTGCATACAAAGCGCCATGATTGATCCACCAGCTGATACTGACTCCAACCATATGGGTGTCACTGTGACAGATACCTGATATGAATATCATGGCCTCAAGCTGCATGACACAAGGTCCATGGACATCACCTTTGCATTACAACATTCACCCACTATCACATAGGTGGAAGTCCCCTACATACGTGTCACATTGTACATGTTTGTAGTACACACGTATGTCACACCCACTACTGTGATTACCGTATTGCCACTGTGGCGTGGACATCCTTCTACATGGCCACACTTATCTGTACTGGGTGTGTAGCTGCTACATAGCCACCCATTGTTCCTCTGAACTCAAGACTTCTACACACATTCAAGGGTACACCACCCCATTTAGGGTGTACCATACACAACAGCTACAGCTTTACATACCATAACATTAACATGCCATGAAGTTTATTGAGCTCTGACAGCTAAGGTATGCGGCTGAACTACGGACACCACGTCTGTACACATTTGCATACTACATACTCAGGGGTGACCTCTGCTGAACAGACAGGGCCCATGTCCACAACAATATTAATGGTTATACTCCACATATGCGACATACGCAGATGCCACTGTGAGCAACATGCTCATGGATATGTGCACACACGCAACAATGAGTGGGATGTGCTTGAGGGTTACATTCCCAAACCGGACACTCACCATGCTTTGGAACATGACTCCTATGTACATCACGCAGGGACACTCAGTAGCACTGTTCATGTGATACCTCCCTTGGTGTTTGGGACACACATGTACGCCAGGGATCACTGCAGTGGCTGTACTGTGCAGAGGTGCAGGTAACACATGGCTCTGCTGATCACAGGACACTACCCTAGAGAGGTGCCACTGGTGTGAACACTGTGGTTGTGCTTACACATGGACTTACCAGACTGCATAGTACCCCACTATGAACCTGTGAAGCTATTACATGTCCTTTGTGCATGGTTACTTGGTAGCCCTTCCATTTAGATTAGCTATCATGCTATTACAATGTCCCATGCCTACAAGCCATATGTATCCTGTTATTGTACATGCCAATAGACGATACCTGTGGTATGCATGATATGTCTGTTATGCTGTGTAGAATATGTGACATATCTACCTACAATACTATACATTACACATATTTTACATAGTATCCCATAATGCAAAGCATACCTGCACAGCAGGACCACCTTCGACATGTCATTGTCGTTATATGCCCATACACATGCCTACTGTGACAGTATATCAACATATACTATCCCTGGCTATGGCACGTACTTGCTGGACATACCCTACCACTAACGGCGGGTTGTATGTAATTGTTCTGTTTAAAGCCCTCATGTAGCATCCCTTGTGGTGTCTGTGATGTGTACCTTGTGGCCCACAGCTGGATGCACAGTTTCTACAAGCTTAAGTATGCTCAGCAAGACATCACTACATAAATACCTTTTCCCACGTTATGCATTGCAGACACTTTTAATTAATGCAAAATGAGCTATACATACAGTAAATAATTAATACAACACATGCTATACATATACTTACATACTGAGTGATCTGCATACCTTGTTATCGTTACGTACTTTCGTCTCTATCTCTCTCACACTGCTTACATGGATATTTTGTATGAGTACACGGTTTGAATGTCTGGCAAGTCTTCCTTATATACGTTGATACCTTGTCTGAAGAAGGCTTGGAAAGGTCCGAGCCGAAAGCGCTTACAATAAAGCAGTTCTTATTATATTGCTGCCAGCATTTTTGTTCCCAGGCTACAAGTTTCATACGTTGATACCTGTAACATGTGGTTTCCTGCCACCTATTGGTGAGTCTGAGTGACTAATTACTTGCATATCAGCTTTGCAGCTACTACATTTGCCAATTACGCGGCAACAGTGGGGTATAAATGACTTCTCCACTTGGGCGTTGGCCATTTGCCCTACCTTCGGGGAGATGGCCTGTATTGTGTTTTGTTATGTGTAATTGCAACTGCTATGCATAGAGACAAGTATACTTTGGATTCATGTCCCCCGTGGATTGTGTGTGACAGCTAGAGTATGTGATTCAACATGTGGGTGTACCTGTCATCCCAACGTCTGTTAACGGACTATTGTGAACAAAACCTGTAACATCGCCGTTTGTTCCATTATACAATGGCTGCAATTTTGCATGGCACCTTTAATTGTGTCTCTCACAAGGTATGTCGATGGTTCTGCAGTTGTAATTGACTGACTGGATGTTTGTGCTGTTATTACAGTCTGTATTGCTATAGTTTCTAGTGTGGGAGATGTCGGTGGGTGTACGTACCATATGCAGGTTTGTGGACCTTGTATTTCTACATATTCCATATATATGTGTGTGAGCTCCGTCCCTTATTAAAGAGCTATCAGTTAGTAGACTTATGTTACGGGATTGTACATTGGGCCGTTGTTAATTGGTTTCTATATAGTATGCAGGTGAGGTTGATACTTCCATACCTCCGGAATTGCAGCGATATGTAAAGGGATATGTCTACATGACAGCTATCCCATGTATGTCTGTCCCAGATATTTGCAGTCATTGCGGTTGTGTTGGTAACAGAACCTCTTTGCCATGGGTTGACACCTTTTCATATGGCCATTGTTGGACACTTCCGGGACACACAGCGGTGTTTACAGGCCAACACATAGCCATGGTCAGTGCACAGGATAGCACATACTTTTATCCTCAATACATACCTATTGTTGTTGGACTTTGGGTACTTACCATATTGCATGTAACATTCACGTTTTTTACATACAGGCATAACTATTTAATGCAACTATTACATTATGTATGGGACATATTAATGTCCTACGATCTCGGACATTTGCCCTTTGTAATGTTTTATGTCGGGACACACCTGCCCAGGGAGGGGCTGTCCCTCCCAATGTGGGACAGGTGGTGACTGTATGCCTACGGCTAGCTATACCCACACCTACCGTAATCATCTACCTCTGAGTTGGCACTAGCAGACACATGATGCGAACACACACACACATTACAGTCACACGGGGATGCACACGGCACCCTCAACACACACATACACAGACTACAGCACTCACACACACAGTTGAACACAGTACCTACGTGGACCGCAACATTCATATCATCCTCCTCCCACAAAACACAAATACATGCGAGAGATGCAACTATACGGCCAAACTGGAGGCTGAGCTCTCTCAACATAGGACTGGCAAGACCAGTCAGGAGGAGAAGGTTACCACACACACTATAGACCCAGTCTCACATAGTACCATCACAACCTCAAATCATACACATAAACACACAAAGACATACTCGGCGGCTCTGATCAAAAATCTACCAAAACAGCAGAGGCCACCAAAGCAGACACCCAAACAACCACCACCTCAGAACACAACACCTGCAACACATAGACCTCACAGTCAGAGTGTCAAACAGTCACAGCCCTTAAGGCCAAACACAATGCCAGACACACTAGTCATTGGTGACTCCATAGTCAGACACACTGACATCCCGCTCACCAGACTGAGTAAGGAGAAGGTCATAGTAAGCTGCCTGTCGGGCGCTAGAATCCGCCACATAACGCAAGCACTCAGGTCTCTCAACAGCAGGTACAAATACGACTCAGTCATTGGCCACGGTGGTGTAAAGAACCTGAGGCGGACCTCCTTGGACTACATGAAAAGAGACATTGAGGAGCTCTCTGATTATGTAGCCCAGGCAGGTATGACCCTGACATTGAGCAGTATCCTACCTTCACCAAGAATGATGCCACAATACAGAGATAAGATGATCAGCTTTAACAATTGGCTTAAACTCTGGTGCCATTCAATGGGGTTCCAATGTCTGTCTGCCTGGGATGACATGCTGGACAAGCCACGCTGCTTCGAGGGACGGCTTGCACCTGTCACCCTGGGATTTCGGATATTGGCAAAGGCTCTTGCCACCCCATAGTGCCTTTTTAGGCAAGGCTCAAATTCTAAACCTACCACCCTAGAACACAAAAAGGAAAAAACTAAGGGTAATGCTGCTCAATGCCAGAAGTCTAAATCTCAAAATGCACGACTCGAGGCCCTTCTCAGTATGGAGAACATCGATGTCTGTGCAGTGACAGAAACCTGGTTCAAGGCTCCTGAGAGCACCCCAGCACTATCAGGTTTTACCTCTTATCATGCATTCCGGCCCCAAAATCCGGACAATACCAAGAAAGGAGGGGGGGTATCCATATTCATCAAGGACACCCACACCTCAAGACTGGTGGCAACGCGATGCATCGGAGACCATCCAGGTGCAATTAACCATAGGCAAGACTGCTCTGCAAATTGTAGCATGTTACAGGCCACCCTCACAAACTCAGGAACCTCACATGGCCTTCCTGAAAACACTAGAGGGGATAAATGTATCACCAAACACCATCATACTAGGTGACTTCAATTACCCTAATATAGACTGGGAACACTACTCAAGCCCAAACACCCTAGCCCAAAAGTTCCTGGAATTCATAAACTCAAATGCCATGGAACAACTAGTCACCATCCCCACAAGAGGAGAAAACATACTTGATCTCATCATCACGAACATGGGAGCACAATGTTCAACACCGAAGTATACCCTCACTGGTGAGATCAGATCACAAACTAATCTCGCTGGAGGTCCTCATCCCACCCCCACATGAAATAAAAAGACCACAGTAAAGAACTTCTCGAAAGCCGACTTCACACTTCTAAAGACTAGTGTGGTCTCCTTTAAGGCCCCCGAGCAGTGGAAAACAGTACTCAAGCCGCTGAATCACTTACAAATGCCTTCTACCAGCACCTGCAGGACTGCATGGATAAGGCAATCCCAAGCAAAACAAAGACTCTTTGTACCAAAGGCAAGCGTCCAGTCTGGTGGACCCCAGCCATAAACAAACTCTACAACAAAAGGAGGAAGCTACTACAAGATAGAGCAAAATCCTTAAAAGGTAAGACACCCTTGATCACTATAAGTAAAAACTAAGAGCTCTCATAAAATCATCCAAAGCAAATTTTGAGAGAAAAATAGCTAAAGACTCAAAAGACAATCATAAGGCCTTCTTTAGCTATGTTAGAAACCTGGGAGGAAACTCCCAGATATGCTCAGAACTAGTTCAAAATGATGTGAAGATTACTGATCCTACAGACATTGCCAACATACTGGCTGACAGGTTCAGTGCAAACTTCTCTCCCTCCCCCAAAGGAGAGATATCTATACCAAGCGATTGCAGCCCCCCAAACATCTCCAACGCCCAAGTGAGAACTGCTCTCTCCAAAGCAAAAAACACAGCATCCATGGGACCTGATGGTGTCCCTGGCTGTGTGCTCCACGAACTCAACGAGGAATTAAACCCACAGCTAGGACAGCTGTTTAATCATAGTCTTACCTCTGGATACGCATCCAGGAGTGGCGCACTGCAACTGTGGTCCCACTTCACAAAGCGGTGCCTCCACCGACCCTGGAAATTACCGGCCCATTAGCTTGACAAGCCTTATCTGCAAAGCCATGGAGAGGATCATAATGGACCTCATAAATAAAGACATAGGGAATTTGCAGACTTTGGATCCATCCCAGTTTGGCTTTGTCAAAGGCAGATCATGCCTTCTAAACTTGGTTGACTTTTTCGAAACAGTCACCAAAGCCATTGATGAGGGAAAGGCAGTCCATACAGCCTACCTTGATCTGGCGAAGGCCTTCGATACAATACCCCACTCGGGTATCATTGAAAAACTCATCAGCTTAAATGTTAACCCATATATCACAAGATGGGTTGCAAACTGGCTGAGTGACAGAACCCATAGGGTCAGAGTTGCTGGCGCCATGTCAGACTCAAAGCCTGTCACAAGTGGTGTACCACAGGGCTCAGTCCTGGGCCCACTCTTGTTTGGCATCTACTTTTCCAAAGTACAAGCAAACACAGGAGGGTTATGGCTGACAAAGTTTGCAGATGACTGCAAACTGGGCGCCATAGTAGAAAACACATCTGACACAGATATCCTTCAGAAGGGTCTCACAGAAATGGATAACTGGTGCCAGAGCCATGGCCTAAAGTTAAATGCCAAAATGCATAGTCATACCCTTCGGGAAAAACAAGGTTACCCCTAGCTACCAAATAGGTGGCAATCCACTGAGCACAGAAGAAGTTATCAGGGACCTGGGGACCCAGGTTGATAGTAGTCTGTCATTCGACACCCATGTAGCTAAAGTAGTTAGGAAGACCTTCTACACTGCCCACCTTATCATGAAGGGATTCTCATCTAGATCAAGGGAGGTCATAGTCTCCCTATACTCATCACTCATCAGACCAATGATTGAGTACAATGCCCCATTCGAATGTATCTGACCCGACACTTGCAGCAGCTGGAGAGGCCACAAAAGTTCCTCACCAAAAGGATAAAGGGTCTCAAACATCTGTCCTATGCTGCCCGACTGAAAGAACTCCAGCTCTATTCAGTCGCCACGCTTGCTCAGAGGTGACCTTTGCCTAACATACAAGGCCATGTCAAACCCAGATTTGATGAATATGCTTCACCTCAAAAATCTAGATCCGTCAGAGCCACAAGGGCGGAGACTTAAACCTCGACACGGCTATTAATAGGACGTGCTGGAGGATAGATTCATCACCCAAAGACTCCTATGCTGTGGAATAAAATCCCGGTATATGTGAGGCAGAGCACCTCGCTGGCCTTGTTCAAGAGAAATCTTGACCAATGGATGGGAGATCGCAGATATACCCCAGGGATTACCTCAGTGTCACTGCTCGACAGAGGCACAGCAAAATAATGGGTATAGTTCCCCATACTAAAGGGGTGGCGTAAGCCACAAAACTATGGGCTAGGCTTGTAAATGCCCTCGGGCAGATAGCCTAGTATGAACCTATGAACCTATGAACCTATCATACTATTACTCACGGTTGTACTGTTCTCTTTCGGTCTTTCAGCCTCGTGGTTATGCATGTTGGTATGTTACACATTCCATAGTTGGCGGTATCCTAAGTATTTGTACCTCCAAGGTATTATGACTGTCGTTGACCTATCTATATATATTTGCAGATATCGCTGAATCCGTATATGTCAACATATATCACTCTATCACCCTTTCTATCTATATTATATATATGTATATATGTGTATATATATATATATATATATATATATATATATATATATATATATATATATATATATATCTGACGGGGAAAGTGACAGGCAAGCTACACCTTTCATTGTGTACTTGTTGGTGTATACTGTTTCGTGGACTCCGCACGTTTGTGTCTGTACCTGTCACATTACACACCTGGCATAGGTTAGGGTTGCCAGCTGTCCCACTCTGCGAGGGACAGTCCCTCTTTGGGCAGTTGTGTCCTGCAAAATATTTGTGAACATGGCAAATGTCCTGTGATGTTAGAACATACTTATTTCCTATAGTTTATGTAATAATCGCATAATACAGTTATTCTGTATCTGAACCAACAAACAGAATACGTAAGTAAACATTACAAGAATGAGCTTTTATCTAGGCAAATCAGTGCAGTTCTGCTTTCCTTACTGGCCGGGTGTATGTGTCGGCCTGCAGACATCTGATGTATGTCCCACATTAGTACTTTGAAGAGGTGGCAACCCTACCATAGGTACATCTTGCCTAGCAATAGTGTTAGGTGATTCTATACATGATTGCATGTTCTACACCTGGCAGTGGACATTTTACCCTTCAGAGCAGGTGCTATTAGTACAGGGGTATATAATGCTGGTTTCACCTGTTTTGGACATCATTCACCGTGATCTGCGTGATATTCGGAGTAGCTTATCCCTGTTTTGCGCATATCCATATAGTCATATTTAAACGTCGCTTACCAGCAGTGGGCAATGCATATTCCCGGTTACGTGTGCTAAACATATGGATCTGATGACCTGCATCCGACATGCATTACTCGTGCCTTTAGGATTACGTTACATCCCTTGCAGGACGTGGGACCGGGAACATGCACGACGGTCACTGCATTTAACATATGGCCATCTGGGATATGTACACGTGTTATGTCATTTTGTACGTGGAGTACACTACAGCTGTTACTCCATACTGCAATCACATGGGCAACTCAGTTAGTTTACATATTGATGAGTCCAGTTAATGGTATGTCCATGTGATGTTTACTGTATGTGCTCCGGCATTGGGTATGTATATCACAGTGAGCCACACACGATACTGTGCTACACCTTCAAACGACCATGGGTGGAGCATGCTGGGGTGATGAATACCTGTCATGGGTACACCCCATGCCTTGACACAACATCCATGATTATATTATGTGGAGCCCCTCATTAACGCAGCAGGGACTCCGTGCTGAGTGTCTGCAGAACAGTGCTTAAACACATGTGCTCCCACGATTGCCTCTACTCCTCTATGCGACAGTTGGTTACTCGATGTTGTGGCAATTTCCCCGTTTGGTGTATGGCCTCTGACAATCGGCCATGTACCCACCGATGTACCTGGGTACCTATACACACAGCACCAACATATGCTGATAGGCGCATGTACTGTTCAGGTGTTGACATTTAGTGTTCCAATAGCTGTTGTGTGTACAATGTTTGTGGGCTGCCTATGTAGGATTCACACAGTGGGTCACCTATACATTACAATTTACAGGTGGTCGTGCTTGTGTGCCATCCATTTTACTGTGTGTGCAGGTGGAGAGGTGTGTCAGTCCGTAGGGGCCTACACTGTCAGTGTATGTGCTATACACTCCCTCTTTGCCAAGGCGTAGGCATATTGGGCATGCCTCTGTCTGCCTACTGGGGCTGGCACAGTGTGTTCATGGTCTGAATCCCTCTGTGCCTGTGATGGCCTTGGCAAATGCGGTGGGCTATGAGAGCCTTCACCATTTTGTCCCTGCTGCAGCTGTTTCCGCAGGATCATATTATGTAGCATGGCACATACTATGATGATGTGGGCACATGTGCCTGGAGAGTACTGCAAGGCTCCACCAGATGTGTCCAAGCACTGGAACCATGATTTCAGCATCCCAAACACACACTCTATGATGATTCTGGTTTGTGCGTGTGCCTCATTATGGCGTTCTTGCATGGGTGTGTGTGCATTTCTGATGGGAGTCATCATCCACTGCTCCAGTGCATAGCCAGCATCCCCCACAAGGTGGCCATGTGGGATGTCCCCCCTGACAAATACCTGATACAGCTGTGAGGCATGCCAGATATGGGAGTCATGGTAGCTTCCAGGGCTGCCAGCACACACATCCATGATTATGCCCTGGGAATTGCACATGACCTAGCAGTTGATGGAGTGGAATCCCTTGCGGTTTATGTAGCGCCTACCATGCTCACTGGGTGGTGACTTGATTTGTATGTGCGTGCAGTCTATCGCACCCAGTACCTCCGGGTAGTGTGTCACACGGTGGAAGCGATGCATATTGCTGGCCAACTCCTCCTGAGTTCGGGGGAAGTATATATGCTCATTGGCATGTGGTAACATGGCATCCAGGAACTGGTGTAGTACCCTGGATGCTGATGCCTGTGAGATCCCCATTATATCTCCAGTTGGCCTTTGGAAGGTACCTGTGGATAGTATTCGCATGCTTACACATACCTTCGTGTCCACTGGGATGGGTTCCCCTCTGTTATTTCTGGTTCTCAGGCGTGGCCGGCACAGCTGCACTATTTGCTGTAAGATGTCCCTGTCCACCCTGTAACGCTCTACTATCTCCAGATCATGTAGCCCCTGGTAGGTTACTCTTGGTCTGAACACTCTTCTCCTCCTCTGGGGCCTGCGGTGGTTGTCGGCATCATCCTCCACAACCCCGTCAGTCTCTAATACATGCTGATGAATCACAGCTGCAGCAGCTCCCAACATGTACATTTTAAAAGTTCCCCGTGTGTTTATACCTATAGTGCAGTGTTTGGGAATTCACAGGTGTGTGTAGGGTGCTTTCACACTTTATACTATTGTGCTGTGAACACCGATGATGTCATAGGGTGTGTATGTACGATCATAGCTACAGGATATCTTATGTGTTTTACTACTGGAAATACTATTGTGGTGCCTTTGGTGTTGAGTTACATTTGGCTGCCATGGATTATCTCTTGACCTTCCCTTTACATTTCTGCACGTTCCACCTACCATTTTCTGGCATGCATATGGCAGCCTGCTTTAATTTGTACTTTCCTAGACCTGGCGTATCTTGCGTAATGTGTGCTATTGCCGGTCTACTGTCAGTTTGCTTTGCTCTGCTATGACAGATCTCCTATCTTTGCATTCCAATGCCTCCCCTATCCTGTTTTGCAGGTTTCTGCGAGCAGACTTGACAGCTGCCGTCGATTGGCCGCCGTGAGTTGATTGGTGTTGATTGCTCATTAGTATGCCAATTACCCTATTTTGGTATTTCCTTCTTTTCTTCCCCTGACCTTCCTGTTTGTACTATTGTTCGCGCCGCGTGCATCCGCTTACTGGGTCTTGGGCACGTTTTCATCCCTGTACACATGCGCTTTTGGGCACCATGTGTGCTCTCAACTAAACAATTCTATACCTTCCTCCCCACCCCTGTCCTGCAGCTTTGCTTAGCAACGGACAGGCCAGATTTGCATTGCTCCAATGTGCTTACTGATACGGTGGCACACCCCTCTGCTGATGTCATGTATCTCCTCTGAGCCACTCCTTGGTGTTATAGCGCTGTGCCGTATGGTTCAACCTTCATCCGGCGGGACATTTGCGATTCAGTATTATCTGCCTCATTTGCATGGCATTGACTACTAATTCATAGTTACCGCGCCGAACACTGTCGCAGGCCCTTAGCAACCCTTGCACCTTGGTTGTGGTGTTCCATGCCTACCATTGTGTATTATGGTGTACACCTGATTTGTATTACATTGCGATTTTATGACATTTTTATATATTTTCTTTATGTTCCAGTTTGCACACACATGCCCTGCGGTTGTACTTTGCATTACTGTGGGCATGACATTAAAGTTGTTTTTTAGGTGTTGTGCATCCTTTCTTATGACATTGGCTGTGTATTTAGCCATTGGCATATGTTAATTTTGTAATACATGAGTCTGGTCCGCTTCCATAGCTCAGATGTTCTGTTTGGGAAAATGTAAACCGTGTTTTTTGGTTTACATTTCCGTGGCCTTACGCTACACCTGCACCACTTCATGGATCGCTATATGCCTTCATTTGCATGGTTCGACACTGCGCATGGGGTGATTAGCATACCTATGCTGAGGGCTGCGCAGTTCTGGTGTACGCCAGTAGTGCACATGGTATTGGCTCATACCTGAATCGCTCGACGGCCATATTTGGCATTATTCCTCCTACGCTACGCCTGTGCCTAGCGCAAGCTTCATGAATCCCGGGGTATGACAATTAACAACAATAACTTAACTAGCTTTTGCTAAGCAGATTTTAATACATGTACATAATATGCAACCAAGCATTACAATAACAATAAAAGAAATTAAAAATACAGTGATTTTTCCTGTCCATCCTGTAAATAGATTACTAAACCATTCACTCCAATCATCATTCCAATTTATTCTAGTATGTTGAGACACTTGTGCAATCACTTCTAAATGTGCTTTTACAGATTCTGTTTTATCTGGAATAAATGTACAACATTGTTCTCCTATTAAAGCACATGTATCCCCTTGGGATGCTAATATGTAATCTAATGCCATTCGATTTTGGAAAACCATAGTTTGTATTGCTGTCATTTCGACAGTAATGTCAAGGACTGCATTGAAAGTGGCATTTGCCAATATCTCAACTAGTTTAGATAGTTTTCTCAGCTCCCAGATGGCTTTTGCAGCCCCGTACCAAGGGAAAATACCTGCTCCAGAGATTACATCATCTCCTAAATCCATATCTTTTAATTTAATATAATCAAGATTTTGATGCTATATATGTGATGTATCTAAGGTGTCTACTGGATTTTCTGGACTTTCAATCACAGGTAATATATCTCTTTTCTTTTTTGCATTTCTAATGCTTCCTTTTGGTAACTCTTTTACATGATGCATTGCTGATACCACTAATCCTATATAACAAGTGCCATCCCATCCCTTTGGTAACCATTTATAAGCATATTTACCACAGATGTAATATAACCAATCTGATAAAGCAACACCGCTACTCACCAGACTGCCATTTACTTGCCCCATAGTAGGAGTTTTATCATGTACAACTGTAAAGTTTTTATCTGTTTTACTTCATCAACATGTAATATTGGTTTTACACTCATTTTTATCATTTTGTGAAAAATGAAATACTGCTGTGTCACTTAATATTAACTGACCCTTAATTGGTATTAAAATAGGAAAACCATGAGAAAATACTCCACGTACTGGTATGTGGTTGTGAAAATGTATCATTTCAATTGTTTGAATACAATTGCTATTACCCACTGAAACAGTTCCATTTTGTTGAAAACATGTGATTCCCTGCACTATAGCAGATAACTGTACTCTTGCTTTACGTAATTGTACATTTATGATTTGATCTCTTGTTTCATTTATTAATACTCTCCAACTACTAAGAGAATTTAGTAGTATAGGTATTAGAGGCATTACCCCTGTTAATTTTGGTATTAAACTACATACCCAACAATTAGAAACATTCATGCTTTTTGCATACCAACACTGTCTTGCTAAAAAAGTGTTAAAAGATGATGACCAATCTTGTTCATTTTTCCACATTTCTTTACTCTCTCTCTTATGTAACTTTACAGTTTGATTTACAGGTTGTAAGTATAATTTAATACTAAGCAATACAATAATAATTAGTATAATAGCTATTATCAATTAAAAAAAAAACATCCTTTAAATAGAAATTCCATTGCTGAATCATTTTGCCTTTGGTCATCCGAAACTGGATTTCCAAAAGGATGCACTTTAAACCATGTCAATTTCATTATGTTTTCTCTATTGGAAACCTACAAGAGAATACATTTAATTGGATTTACATTGCTCACTATTTTTGATCATTCTTAGTTGATCTTTATGTACCAACATTGTTCTGTTTTTCTTTTTTCCTTTGATTTTGTACACTAATGGTCCAATTTATTCCACTACTTCAAAAGGGCCTTGCCAATTGCTAGCCCATGGTCCTTCCATTTGGAATGTTTTTACCAATACTTTGGTTCCACAGGGAAGGTTTTCTTCAGCTGGTAATATTGGCACCTTTTTTCCATAGATGGAACGCTTGCTCCCTTGCATTATAGTCACATATACTAGTAAGTTGTTTTAGCCATTCCTGATGTTTGCTGATTTCTAGCATGGGCCTACTATTAGGTAAATCTGGGTCAAATGGTAACTGTATAGGCATTTTACAGCTTGTCATTATTTCATATAGGAAAATACCTGTTTTTCTGTTTGGTGTTGCTCAAATACCCACTAAAATACCAGGCAGATGATGTACCCATGTATTGCCCTTTTCCAAGCATGCCTTTTTTAGACGTTCTATTAACGTCTGATTCATACGTTCTACAATGCCATTAGATTGTGGATGGTATGGTACATGAAACATTTGGTGTATGCCTAACAAATTACACATTTGTTTAATGAGTTCACTAACAAACTGTGGGCCATTGTCTGATTCTATGACCCGTGGCCATCCCCAATGACAGAAAATATTTTTCCATAAGTCTTCTGCTGTTGCCTTTGCTGTCATGGTTTTGGTAGGAATTGCTTCTACCCATTTTGAAAAGACGTCCACTACTACTAGTAGATACCTGTAACCTCCCTTTGTTGTTGGTAATGGACCTGCATAATCTATTTGAACTGCATACCATGGCCCATCCGCTGGCTGTATTCAATGTAACTGAGGCCTTTTGCTTTTAGCATTTACCTGCAGACAGATTAAACATTCTTCTACAATCAGCTTGCAGATCTTTTTTAAATTTGGGTTCCAATACTTTTCTTTTACAACTGCCCATAACTTATCAGTTCCTATATGGCCCAATATTTGGTGATTTAACTTGACCAACTGGCATGCCAACTGAAATGGTACATATGGCAACTGTAACCCTTTGGAAGTGGTATATGCATAGTACTCCTTTGGTGGTATACCTGCTAATTTGCATTGATCAGTTTCTTCTTTTAAGCCCTGTTGTTTTTGTATATTTACAAGGTCTTTTTCTATTGACTCTTCATCTAACGTTTTTAAAACACTAACTTCTACACTGGCATACTCATATTCTGGAAGTTCTTTTCCATTTTGTGCTGCTTGTTTTGCTAAAGTATCAGCTAACACATTTAACTTGTAAGTTTCACTGGTTGGCTTTTGATGTGCTTTTACTTTTAGAATGCTAAACTGTCCTTGTTGTTTTGACATTGTTATAACTTTATATATATCTTTTAATATTTCAGCATGCCATAATGGTTTACCTACACTATCCACAAATCCTCGCCTTACCCAGGTTTCCATATGCAGTCTTAAAGAATTTACTATGTAAGCACTATCAGAAAAAATGTTAACAGGATTGTAATACTTTAGCACATACAACACTGCCTCCAGTTCAGCTCTTTGAGCAGACAAATGCCCTGGTAACATGATTAGTTTAGGAGAACTCAGTTGTGGATTTTCTGGAACTATGGCAAATCCTGTCCAGGATCTGCCTTGGTCCCAATATCGTGCTCCATCCACAAAGATGGATGGCTTAAAGTGATCAAAATCAGATACTAAAAATTGCATATCAGGTGACATTATTTTTTCTAAACAGTTATGCTGTTTTCCTTCATAACCCATGTGGTTTGAGAAATAGTATTTGTCCACTGTCTGTATAGTAATAGTTTTCATTCCAAAAAGTGCCATCCATTTTGCAAAGACTGCCTGACTAATACCATCTGTAATTTTATTCATTTCAAAATTGTCTATCAGAGCTTTTACTGCTAGATGTGGTGTTTGTACTATAATGCTGGAAAATACGGTCAAATATTCAGTTTGTTTAATACCCCAGTAAATGGCTAATAATTGCTGTACACATGGATGGTAGCCCAGTTCCACTGGAGTCATATTCCTGCTAAAGAAAGTGACTGGGCATAATGTTTTTTCCTTTCTGCTGTCGCTACCATGTGGCCATTCTTGTAGTAGTACCACAGATAGTGTTTTTTTTTTTCTGCTGCTGCTTGTAGCACAAACGGTAGCCTTGGTGTAGGTGCTATTAATTCTGTAGCTTGTGCTAGTTTTACTTTTATTTGTGAAAATGCCTCCTCATCATGAGATTCCCCACTCTAAAAAGGTGGAGTTCTTTTGTTCCTGTAACATTTTGTATAGGGGAGCAGCCATGGCTGCATAATCTTCTATAAATTCCCTGTTGTAATTCATGATTCCCATGAATTTATATAAATCTGCTATAGTCAGTGGCTTTTCCATTTGTAAAATGCCTTGTACATGTATAGGGCAAGGAGACCTTCCTGTAGATTTTATAATAGTACCTAGAAACTTGACTTCTTGTGACATAAACTGAATTTTTTCACTTTTAACCTTAAACCCTGCTTGCTGTAGAGTATGAAAAATTCTCTTAAGAAGCCATACATGCTCCTCTACTGTTTCTGACTGAATTAAAATATCATCAATGTAATGTATTACTGAATCATCCTTTTCCAAATGTTGTAGAATGGATCCTACTATCTGATGAAAAATAACTGGACTATTTTGGAATTCTTGTGGTAACCTTGTCATGACATATTGCTGGTTTTTAAATGTACAGGCAAATCTTGGACAATCTTTTTTCCTGAGTGGTACTGCAAAAAAAAAATTGCTAAATCTATTACTGTAAACCACTTACTTTGTGGCTTAATATGTGCAGCCAACTCTGGGACTCCTGGAATCAAATGTGCTCTAGGAGTAGTATATTGATTAACGTTCTGTAAATCAATAACAAGATGATAACTACCATCTTTTTTCTTAACTGGCCAGATTGGTGAATTTGTAGGACTGTTGCCTTTTTGTATAATCCCTTCTTTTTCCCATTCTGCAATACATTTTTCCATATGTTCTTCTGCTTCCCTAAGAATAGGATATTGTTTTTGAAAAGGAGGTATATAGTCCTGATAATTTCCTACACCTACTGGGCTTTCTAGTTTCCCACAATCACTGGGACCCTTGGACCACAGATTTGGGAATTGCTGTTGTGGATGCTTCCAGACATCCTCACTATCTGTATTTACATAGCCTGTAGGTTTTTCAGGTTTGTCAGGTAAAGAGATTGCATAGCAACCTGTACTTTGCTCTTCCTCTCTGTGTTGTCTCCTATCCATAGAATGTCATTAGGTAAATCAATTACTATGCCCAAAGGCCCTAGAATGTCCATACCAATAATGGTATTTGTGCAAGATGGATGCATTAAAAATGCACCCTTACATGTTTGTCTGTCTTGACTAAACTTTATGTCCACATTTTGGCTACTCACTGCAGAGCATCCTGTGTCATTAAATGCTGAAATGCAAACTTTTTTTATAGGATTTGCTGGTAAATGTCTGTTTGTGACAGATACTGCTACTCCTATGTCTATTAAAACATTTTCCACAATGACACCTCTACCCAAATATTAATCAGTGGTCGTCCATCTCGACCCTTTTTAAAGGTAGTCAGGAAAGATACCAGAGCAGGGGGGGGCACATCCCTACTGTAAGGAAATCCACTCATCCTCTCCTTTATTATCAAATGCAATATGACACACCTCGTGTTTGTCATCTTTCTCTGTGTCTGAATGATCTACATATTTAGGTTTTTCAATCTCTTTTTTTTAACTGTTGCTGAGCTATTCCTTCTGCTTGTTCTATCAAATGTTTCGGATTTACAGGTGAAAATATTTGAAAATCTACAGGGCATACTTCCCCTTTTTCTGTATATTGTTGGCTCTTATAACTGTCTTTACCAATATTGTAAGGTTTTTGTACATAATCTTGCTTTTCTGACTTTTCTTAAAAATTATTTTGCTCTCTTTTTGGAAACACCCCCTGTTCTTCCTTCTTTTTATGCCAGACTTTGTAATGATCACAATTGTGCTTAACATGTCCTATTTTTTTACAAAAGAAGCATGTTGGTGTATTTTGCTCATTACCTGTGCTTGATCCTGGTACTACAGACATAGAGGCAGGAGCTGGTGGTGCTGACGCAGCTCTTCCTGTGGTGGTTGGTCACACCACCTTTGCCTCCCCCTATTTTTTACCTCACCAATTATTTCAAATGGCTCACTATTATCTTCAAATGCGAAGATATGGTGTGAGTATAATGTCCCATCATTGGCCATAGTCTATCCCCTCATTAGTTTTTGTACCAAATCAGTGAGGGTATCAGAATTTTCTTCATAGATACATTTAATATCCACTGGAACCCCTTTGACTTGTTCTAAGAAACAATGTATTAGCTGTTTTTGTATTTCTCTTTTTCCCATATCTCTGTCTGTTTTTTGATATATGATTTGAAAGGCAAGCCTAAAATGTTCACTTTGTTCCATTAATTTATCTGTGATAGTAATTTTAAAATTATCTAATAATTTGGCTGTGAGAGGCTGCCCTTGTGTAAATGCCATTACAATGGCTGTCATACGTCCTACTTTAGTGTTTAACTGATAATCATCTTGTTTTAACTGAATGAAAATTTTAAAACATTTGGGAATAAAAATCCAGAAACATCTAAGTAATGCATCTGTCCAAATATCAGATCCTGCTGTATATGCCACCCATTCTTCAAATGCAAGCATGTTATAAAATATTCCATTTTTATCATTCCACTGTGGTAAACTCTGTAATAACCTAGACTGTGTATATAGATCTGTAGTGGTTCCCTGTCCTTGTTCTATCATTTGGACTGGTTTTGTGTTGTTTAACTCTTCCTTAAGCTGGGATATCAAAATAATATTTTGGAGGTTATTCTCTGTTAATTCATCTAATTATTTTTCCTTTTCTTTCAGACACTGTTTAAGGTCTGTCATTTCTACCTGTAATTGTTTAAGGGAGGTATGATACCTGTTATTAGATTCCTCTGTTGACTGCAGGGCTCCTATGCACTTTTGACAGAGATCTTGGATGTCATTTCTGAACTTTTTAAACTCACTTTGTTTTTCTTTTAAAAATTTATTAAATGCTTCTGTTAATGTATCATAAGCTTTGTTTCTGTCCTCATCTGTATGTGTAGCCGTGGCATCATTCCATGCTTGTACATCATTTTTAAAGGGAGTTACAAGATCTACAGGGGACTCTGTCAATAACAGATTTGACTGCTGTTGCAATTCATAGATTAATGTACTGACAGGAAATAACTGCGTTACATCTGGATATAATGAAAACTCTTTAGCCTTAGTGAATTCTATATCAGGAACAGATCTGTCTTCACAGTCTAATTTTTAACAATATCATGCAATACTTTTTATGGCATAATACACAAAATGCAATTTCTCTTGAATAACACAATAGACATTTACTATGATATACTTCATTTTTTTATTGCAAATACCAATCAAATGTTACAATCCACTTACATAATGCCTGTATGTCAACCTGCCCTAAAAAGGTTTTATACTTACTAATGTGTTGTGAATACCAACATTGCAATTTACTCCATATTTTATCTGGTTGTTCTGTGACATTAAGAGTAAAACTTGACTTACATTTGCTGGAATTCTGTCTTATAGCATCCATACTAAAAAATGTGACGTAAAAAAAAGTCTTACCAGTGAGCAAACAAACAGGTGATCAGGCTGTTATTGCAAATGGCTGGAAATTTTTCAAAGTCACTCGAGAAGCTGGTGAAGCACAGCAGGCAGCAGACTGCTGTGTAAGTAGATGTCCACCTTTTCTTGGAGAATTTATGACACTGCAACTGTCCCGGACTTCAGGCTCAATCAGACGTCTGAAAAAACTGTACTGCTGCAAGCTGCATAAACTGGAGTATTTCTGTTTAAGAGTCAGACATATGTACAAATGTTAGTTACTGCAATTTGACTGATGTAACCCTCTGCAGGGCTTACCACTCCCTCTGTGTTTGAATGCAGGCTAGCACGCCATTGAAAAATTTATTTTAAGGTGCTAAAGTACTGTGCTGCTACTCTGATGCTTACTGTGATGGTTTTGAAGTCTTCTTAAGACAGTCAGTCTTGCTGGCTAGATTCTGCTGAAATCAAAGTCTGGTTATAGTTGTATTCACAGTCTGTTGCATACAGAAACTTGCAGAATATACACCGATGAGAGAATATACTTTGCAGCACCTGTCTTTAAGGGCAGTAGCCAATAACTATTATAATAAACCACACGTACTTCTGTTACAGCTTCAGAAAATGTTCTACTTTACTTCTCATATAGTACAGATGATGTGAGAGATATAACATTTACCTCAGGACAAATGTGTCCCTACCATACCCCTAACATAACTGGATTTAATACAGACTTTAAATATTTTTTTAGTTAAACACACACCCTCTTAGTTTTGGAAAGATACTGCCTTGATGACGCAAATGCTGACACATCTGTTCTTGTGCAAATGCTGATAAGTGGAGAAAAGCATATTTTTAAGGAAACGCCTTGTGGATAAACTTTCTTAGAAAAGCATATTTTTAAACTTTCTTAGAAAAACATATTTTTCAAGAAAACGCCTTGTGGATAAACGCATGTCCTGTTAAAGAAAGCAGATTTGTTTTTTTCTGATATATCCTGTTTTTTTTACATTCTTGCCAAGTCTGTAAGAAGTCAGCTTTCTTGATGTGTGTGTAATACACTCATAAGCAAGATCCTTATTTTTAAGCCACAATCATTTAGTATGGATGCTAATCACATATTGCTAAACTCTATTTCTACATTTAAGCAAGCTTTATCTTATTCCTTATTTAGGTTGCATATTTATAGTAAAGTTACTTTCAACCTTAGTATATTGTTGAACACATTCTAACAAACCTCAAGAGCATTCTAGAAAATCAACACCCAACACAACTCATATGACCATATCCCATAGTGTCTCAGCATTTAAGCTCATAAGACACACCACCACACAACACAGTATTTTGGTCATAAGAGACTCCATTGTGAGACACACAGATATCCCACTCACCAAAATAAGTAAGGAGAGGGTCATATACAGCCATCTGTTAGGGTCTAGGATCTATCAGATCATGCATGTACTTGGGTCATTGAACCAAATGTACCAGTATGTCTCAGTCATAGTCCATGTGGGCATAAATTACCTCAGGTGCACCTCCCTAGACTACATGATGAGAGACATAATGGAGCTCTTGGACTATGGGTCCCGGGCTGGTATGAGCCTAGCATTTTGCAGCATTCTGCCTTCTCCAAGGATGATGCCACAATGTGAACAGAAAATAATTGACTTTAACAATTAATTGGCTTAGAGTATGGTGTCATTCGAAGGGGGTACAATATTTGCCAGCCTAGGATGATATGGTCAATAGACCACAATGCATTGTCAGGGATGGTCTGAGCCTGTCCCCTCTGGGATTACAAATATTGGTTAAAATCTTGTCCACCCTATACTACCTTTTTTAGGTATTGCCAGCCTAATAAACTTTCTGATATAGCTAAAATTACTCAGGATAATCTAAAGGTGTTACTTTTCAATACCAGAAATCTAAACAAACAACACCACTCCCTCTAAGCTCTTCTAACCCTGCAAAATGTAGACGTCTGTGCAGTTACCAAGACATAGTTTAAAGTTGTGGACAGCACCCCAGCAGTGCAGGGCTACACTGCCTTCCACATATTTAGACCAGTTACTGCACAGGAAAGGTCAATAGGTGGAGATGTCTCTATTTACATTATAAAAATCAGGTAATCTTTGTTTGCCCTACTTAAAATTTGCTGTTTGATAAAGAGAGGCTTCGATTAATAGGTGTTTGACGAATGGCTATTTGATGAATAGCCATTTGACGAAATAATACAGACCTGGAAATACCCACATCTATAACTCCTACTGACTATAACTATAGAGCAGGTACTCAATGTGATCACTGTGATGTCCCCACTCTGGGCCAGTAATCAAGGAACCTGAATCATCACCACTGACACTAGAGAGGGAGGTTCACTTGGAACAAAAATGAATACACCCAGTATTTCTGGATGCAGCTCTCTGGATCAAGAACAATTTCCCTTAAGAGGACACAGAGAACACACTCAGCCCAGGGTCTGGCTTTCTCTCTCTGTCTCCCTCCAGGTCCACAATAAGACTCCCCACTGGCACAGCTTCAGAGTTAAGTCCACAAGCAACTTTACAAATACATTTCCAACACAAGCATCTGTACAAATCAGTTTGATATTCAAATAACATATCATTCTTTACAAAATTCCAGCTAGCTGTGTGTGGCATATGTTGCACATCCACTGCCCTACTTCTCCTGGTATAGCTGGGCAGTACCTCCTATCATCACAATCACCAAGGCCAAGAACAATGCATTGATGGGTCTCGATAATATCCCAGGATGCCTCCTTAATGGCTTGAAACATGAACTATTGGGCCCACTAGAATCATTATTTAACTAGAGCCTCCAAACAGGATGAGTGCCTAATTAATGGAGGACTGCAATGGATATCCCACTGTAGATGGGTGGGCTATCCAAGGAATTATTGACTCATAAGCCTGACTAGCCTTTATGCAAAGCTATGGAGGGAATAATCATGGATATCCTAAATGATGACATAGGTAACCTATAAACACTGGGCCCAGTCAATTCAGGTTTGCCAAGCAAGTCATGTCTATTCAGCTTGGTGGACTCTACGGGAAGGTTTTCAAAATAATGGTCAAGGGTGAAGCAGTGCATACTGCCAACCTCAACCTGGCCCAAGGCATTTGACACAGTACTCTACTCAGGCATTGTAGGAAAGCTAACTAAACTAGGACAACTCCCCATACAGCAACCACTGGATAGCCAGCTGGCTTACAGACAGGGCCCAAGAAGTCAGAATAGGGGAGTCTACCTCTGCAAATGGCCGATTGTTATTAGGTGTCTCACATCTCAGTTCTGGGAATGCTCCTGTTTGGCATCTACTTCTGTGAGGTCAGCATTAACATTAAGGGTCTCTGGCTAAACAAGTACACAGATAACTGCAAATTGGGTGCAGTCACCAAATACCCCAAAGACACAAATATTCTCCAATAAGACAAGATACAGACTAATAACTGGTGCCAGAATCATGGTCTAAAATGCAATGCCAAAAAGTGTATCATAGTATCTTTTGGAAAAATGGTCACCCCAGCAAATTACTACATTGATAAAACTCTGATAAGTGTACACTCTGTAGTCAGGAATTTGGGAATGGCTGTAAATAGGGATTTGGCATTTGAACATCATTTGGCTACTGTAGTGAGAAAAATCCTTCTATGTTGTACCACTCATAAGCAGGGGTATGGAATCTAGATCTAAGCATGTCATTATTCTGTTGTATTCTGCTCTCACAAGTACAATCATTAGGTACAATGTCCCATTCAATATGTACTCAGCCAGGCATATGCAACAACTGGAAAGTCCACACAGATTCCTCACAAAATAAAATATGGGGTGTGGAAGACAAGTCCAAGGCCAGTTACATGATGGCATAAATAGCTTCATAGCCCCACCACCCACTGATGGAACAGTCACCTATACTGAGTTATACACCAATGCTTTATACAAGCACCTGTACAATTGTATTGACAAAACAAGATCTTCAAGGAAAAACAAACCTGCCTGGTGGACAACTGCCATTAATAGGCTATACAATAGTAGAAAGAAAATGCAAACTAAGAGTATCAAGGAATGGTCTCAAAACTGGAAACACTGCCCTCCTCAACTTAAAACAGCAAATAAGACTCCTAGTGAAGTCCTCCAAAGCTAACTATGAATCTAAATTAGCTTCCCTAACTAAGGATAACCACAAGGAGTTTTTTAGTTATAGCAGTAACCTCAAAGGTAAGGCCCAGATTTGTGCTGAACTTGTTGTTAATGGCTCTACATATATAGAACCTGTGGATATTGCAAACCTATTGGCTGACAGGTTCAGTGAAAACTTCACTCCCCTCTCCCAGCCACATATACTCCAAAGCATCCCTAACACCTGTCCCCCACCTAGTATCTCTGAGGAGCAGGTCTTAAATGCCCTCTACAAGGCCAAAAACACAGCCTCTGTGGGACCAGGTACATCCTGGTCTGTGTTGTACATGGTTTAAAACAGGAATTAGCATCACCACTGAGCACACTTTTCAATCACAGCCTAAGCACAGACTTCATCTCAGGGGAATGGAGAACAGCTACTATCATCCCTTTGCACAAAGGGGGTGCATCCACGGATCCAGGAACTATAGACCCATTAATCTGACTAGTCTTATCTGCAAGACCATGGAACAAATCATGATGGACCTTATTAACAAAGATATAGGAAATCTCCAAACGCTCGACCCTACCCAGTTTGACTTTGTCAAGGGGAGATCATGCCTGTTAAACTTGGTGGAGTTCTTTGAGACAGTCACCAAAGCCCTAGATGAGGCCAAATCTGTGAATACGACCTACCTAGACTTAGCCAAGGCCTTTGACACAACCCCCCACTCAGGCATCATTAATAAACTCACTCAGCTGGGTATCAACCCATATATTGTCAGGTGGGTTGCAAACTGGCTCATTGATATAACTCATACTGCCAAAATAAGGGACCTCCTCCAGCAGACCTGTAACCACTGGTGTTCCACAGGGATTGGTTCTGGGACCCCTATTGTTTGGAATCTAGTTCTTTGAAGTACAGGCTAAAACTAAAGGACTGTGGCTGACAAAGTTTGCTGATGACTACAAACTGGGAGCAATCATTGAAACACCTAGCAATGTCAAAATCCTGCAGGAAGGTCTTATGCAGACTAATGACTGGTGCCAAAGTCATGGTGTTAAACTTAATGCAAAAAAAATGCATTATCATCCCCTTTGGCAAGGGTGGTGTTCCTGCAAACTACCATATCAATAGCAATACCCTAAGCGCACAGTCAATGGTGAGATATCTGGGCACACAGGTTAACACAAACCTTAACTTTTGATCACCATGTCTCCACAGTGGTAAGAACAGCATTTTATATTGCAAATCTCATAAGTAAGGGCATTGCCTCCAGCAAAAAAGAAGTTAGAACCCTCCTGTACTCTTCCCTCATCAGGCCAATAACAGAGTACAACACTCCCTTTGATATGCTCCTTTCCAAACACCTGCAGCAATTGGATAGACCACAAAGGTTCCTTACAAAGAAAATTCAGGGTCTTCAAGCTCTGTCTTGTGTGGACAGACTGAAATCATTGTCACTTTACTCTGTGTCAAACAGACTGCTCAGAGGCAACCTGCTCCTTGCATATAGAGCAATCTTTGACCCAGCCTTATTGGAAGTTCTGCACATTTGCAAGTCAAATGGCACACTGGTCACTCACTCAAAGGATGTTAACCTGGTATGTGACATCAACAGAACTTGCTGGAGAGACATATTTGTCTCACAGAGGTTGCCCCACCTTTGGAACAAGTGTCATGTTAAACAAAACCTCTTGTTGGCCCTATTTAAGTGTAATTTGGATGATTGGATGGGTATGTGGAAATTTACCCCAGAGGTTCCACCTGTGTCCCTCTTGGACAGGGGCAACAGGTGCTCATTTTAGTGTCTGCTTGAACCAGACATCACTGGAAACATGGGTTGAACTGGACTAGGCTTGTAAGGGCCCTGGGGCCATTAGCCTAGTAACCTCCTAGGTTAATCCCCTGTAAATACTCCACTATAACCTTCTACTTCTCTTCTCTTTTCCTTCCCTTCAATAAACAAACCTACTACTTTATCTTCTCCTCTTGGTACATCACTGTACAATATAACTAGTAAAATATTTCAGCTATGTAACTATTGCACTATTATGTATATAATATGAAATTATGAATGTATCCCTCTGATGAATGTATTTCTATGTATTTCACTTGCCACAGTTTAATGTATGACACTGTAATGCAATAATGTGTGGTAGTGATGAATGTAATGTGTGGCACTGTAATGCAGTAATCTGTGGTACTGATGAATGTATTTCTATATGTATTCAATATGTAAAATTTCTATTTTCTGTTGGAGCTTTTCTCCTCGGGCCTCCGCTGAAAATGGGCATTTGTAGCCCAGTTGGACAAGGCCGGTCAACAAATATAAAATAAATAAATAAATCCTATGTGGACCACCTCAAAACCCTGTCCTTATATTCAGTCTCCTACAGGCTGCTGGGAGGCAAACTAAGGCTGGTGTACAAAGCATTCTCTGATCCAGCTCTAATGGACCTGTTGCACACCTGTAAAACAAATACCATCAGGAACACCTGATCCAGGAAACTAAATCTGTAGCATAAAATAGGACATGCTGAGGGACAGGTATGTGTATTAGAGACTGCCCATTGTCTGGAACAGATGTTCTATCCATGTGAGGTAGTTCATTCTTGCACTTATTCATGCAAAACTTTGATCAGTTGATGCGTAACTGCAGAGGTACCCTTGGTCTGGCACCTATGTCTGTATTAGAGAGGAAGCTCATAAATGCTTGGCCACCCATGCCCAAGTAGATATCCTTCACAAAACCCTTGGGAAGCAATACCTATCAAATTTTATTTGGAAGTGATACTATGATGCTATATCATACAGTTGTGGACCACCTGACTTTATTAGTTATATTGCATTTTGCTTGGGGGGATATAATGCCTACCATGGGAATAGCCAGAATGCTTTGCAATATATTCTGATATGCAACTTTGCATTATAATTTGTACTTGTGAATGTTTAATAGCTGTGAAGGTAACATTTTGTAAGGAGTGTATGGATGTCACTGCATCACTTTGTGTGTATTTGTTAGTTACTGGTGTGTGATTTGTCTATTTATCTTTTTGCAGGAGTTATTAGGGGAAGCAGGACAGTGTGAATGAAGCAGACCAAAAATTAAAAAAACAGTCTCAGAAAGATACACCTAGTCTTCAGGGCCATCATCATTATTGCATAAAAACTGATTTATCACTAAGCAACAAAAATAGACAACATATGTTAATTCACCCTGTTAATGAAGTGATAGAGAATACAAGAGATAGATCTTAGAAGTGCCTTTTAAGCAGTAAGGTTAAAATGGCCAGTGCCTGCAAGGTAGAATGATTTTGATTGGAAATTTTTAATTACGTTTTTTATCTCACATTGTCTTCTTTTATCTCTGAACTACTGAGTGCATAATTATTATGTGTGAGAGAGAGACCAAGATAACTGCAAATGTGTCATATTCCTGTGACTGGAAAATGACTAGTAAGGAAGCAATAACTCTTAGCAGGTCAGAGAGGTTTAAAGCTAACGTTTTTGTAGAGGGAAAGTGCAAATTTATTACTCTGATAAAAAGACTGCTCTGCACTGAAAAAGTGGGGAAGGGAAACAACTGGATAAGCACACAACAACAACAAAAAACTTCTGCACGGGGGAGGGAGTAAAAAGCACTCTGATATTTCATAGTCAGCTAGAACAAATTAGACTGAAGAGTATTTTTGGAAAATGCATCTAAAGTTTCCAGTCTCACCGAATTCAGCAGTTTTCTGAGTTTCTTTCCAGCTCTCATCAATATCTCCAGCTAAGTTAACCATTTCTTCATCTTTAGTGAAAACACCCCAGACAGTTTCCCATGTTCCCAACCTAATTTGCCATATATTTTGCCGTAGCTTCTTTCAGGTCATTTGAATGTCAGTATTCATGGCTTCACCAAACTTCTGTTACAGCTGTACATTCTCTTCTGTTATTGATGTAACAGCTGCCTTCTCAGCTTGTCTGTACCTGTATGTTAAACATGGCGTTTACCCCCCCCAACACACACACACACACACACACACACACACACACACACACACACACACACACACACACACACACACACACAAAACCCCTGTGATAATCTGTAATTATTTTTTTATTATGTTGTTGTAACATGCCTTTTATTAATATCTGCTTGTCTAACTTTAGACACACTGATTTAAAAAACCCTCTACATAGCTGCTTGTTTGGTTAGATACGTAATATAAATGATTCGCTTTGTTTTTTTGTTTTATTATATTATTGTAATATGCCTTAAGTTAATATCTGTTATGCAGAGTGAGTTAGGAAACCTGATGCATTGCTGCCTGTTAGGCTAATTACATAGTATAAATTGTTCACTCTAATGTTTGCTCAAATGTTAAAATGCTCATCATATTGACCACTGTTGATGATTACACTCTATGTTTTGCATGCTCACATTTCCCATTTATTGTATTTATTTATTTATTTATTTAAGACTTTGTTAACCAGGTAGGTGAGCTGGTTCTGGGACACTTTAGTCATGGCTCATTTGTAATAACACAAAGTGCTACAAAGTTATTATGTAACACATCGTACTAAACAAATATCTTTCAGAGAAAAGCATTAAAATTCTGCACATTACAAAGCAAGTACTTCAAACAGTATCCTGAACAAGCATGTTATGCGGAGCACTGTTCTCCCCTGGCATCTACCATAGATTGGTATGGCCCAGCTCAACAATTTGGTTTCCCTAAGAAATAACATTAGGCTGGCTCCATGGTACAAATTGCTAGAGTAATGACTGCAGCTTTGATAATGTATACATAACTAGCAAGTGAACATGGGCAGAATAAAAAGGGCTGACAGTGGCTGCATACACAAACAGATAGATGGTTAGATTGAAGATAATTAAAAAATAGGTAGTGTATTGTGATAGGATGTGGTGGGAAAGCAATGAACTCCTAATTTCAGCAGTATCATTTGGATAACCTGCAATGTATAAACACAGTTATGGGGTATTTTATTCTGTGCCTATATTGCTGGGAAAATCTTATTACTAGGTCCAGTAGAGACCTCATGTGAGTTCAGAAGAAAGCAAGTAGCTCATCACCGTCTTTTAGGACATAACCAACCAAACAAACAAAAACAAAAATAATGGCAACAACTGGACAATATTTTAGTCCATATGGCATCCACCATACTGATATACCCCAGGCAAGACTGCATATAAGTGAACTTTAATATTTCATAAGAAACACATGGGATGAGCAGTTTCAGGCCACTAAGTGTAGCATTCTCATCCTACAAGAGGAAATTGGAGTGATGGATACAGCAACTGCAAAATAAAGAGGGCATACTCTTCGGAGCATCTATCTCAAACAAGTCCATATCACAGATGCCTAACAAATAGTTCGGAGGTGCCAGCACCTTGTATCATCAAGTGCAGGGCACCTGGACTCTTAGGAGAGAAAATAGAGTATAGCAATCAAGGAAATCATGGCTGTTATTTAAGGTCTGTGACACCCCACCACTGGACCAGTAATCAAGAAGAACTATATAAATTTAAGCAGTTAGAATAGTACATGTACATTTCTGTTCTCCTCCAGCAGGGCACACTGTGGTTACATTTAAGCACAAGCACTTTATAAAATATCTTTTTAACACACATGTCTGTAGAGACCAATTTGAAATACACATGACATACAGTCCTAATATAGTTGTAACACAACCATCCTATATAAATCATGTTGATATTCACAAATTACATAATTATTTACAAAATTCCAGATAGCTGTGCTGGCAGTATCTCCCTTTGTCACACTTCTTCTCCCCCTCGAAGACTCAAGTTAGTTTTCAAGTGACCCTTGAGAAACGTTTCTTGAGAGGGATGAGCCTATCTGGGAATACATTACCCCATACCCTGTCTTCAGATCCCAACTGCCTTTGCATTGCTGACTCCAGTACAGTGCTGCACTGTCATAACATATGCCTGCAATCCTAGACTCTACCATAGTAATTTGGGATTTCGCTGGCTGGCTCCCTGTAGCCATAGATCCCCCTCAGACTCCTCCTGCCTTCTACAGCAAATACTTAGCACCAGGGCCTCCATATCATGGTAAGGTTTTATCATGTTAACATGGTAAAATTTGTGCCCCTGCCTCCTGCCTAGCAGTTCTACCCTGTAGTTAACATCACTGACCTTCCTTACTACTCTGAAGGGTCCCTCCCAGGCTGCTTGCAGCTTGTTGTGTCTGACAGGAATGAGAACCATAACCTGCTGCCCCACAACATATAGCTTGAGTATTCCTGATATACCAGACCTTTTTCTGCTGTTGGGCTCCTGCCAGGTTCTCCAGGGCCAAGCCCACGAGTTCCCTGAGCCTTGTTCTGAGGTTTAGGACATATACCACAACAGATTCCTTAGGATCATGGGATCATAGAAAGTTGCTAGGCTATTTGCCCTGAGGCCCTTATAAGCCTAGCCAAGAGTTTAGCCCATGCATAGACAAATCAGTACCCGATGCCCCTGTCCAGCAGGGACACGGGTGGAATCCCAGGGATGTATTTCCTATTGCCCATCCATTTATCCAGATTGCTCTTAAAAAGGGGTAAAGAGGTACTCTGCTTGACGTGGAGAGGGAGTCTATTCCATAGATGGGGGAGTCTCTGAGACACAAATCTGTCCCGCCAGCAAGTCCTATTGATGTCACAGACCAGGTTGAGGCTGTGTGTGTGGGTTACTCGAATGGAACTTAACTTGTGGATATGCAGCAGTCCCATTAAGGCGGGGTCCAAGATCACCTTGTATGCCAGACAGAGGTCACCTCTGAGGAGTCTGTATGAAACAGAGTAGAGGGATAGGGCTTTTAGCCTATCTGTGTATGGTAGATTTTTGAGGCCCTGGATTCTCCCGGTGAGGAACCTCTGTGGTCTCTCCAGCTGCTGCATGTGCTTTTCGAGGTACATGCTGAATGGGGCACTGTATTAAATAATCAGCCTTATAAAGGGAGAATACAGGGATGTTATGACCTCCGTGTCCCAGGATGAGATACCCTTACTTATGAGGTGAGCCATGAAGAAAACTTTCCATACAATGGAAGCAACATGGTGGCCTAAAGTCAGGCTGCTATCAATCTGGGTGCCCAAATCCCTCACAACTGACTGTGTGCTTAGAACGTTGTTATTAATGTGATAATTTGTGGTGACATTTCTCTCTCCAAAGGGGACGATGATGCATTTTTTTGTATTCAGCTTGAGGCCATGTTTTTGACACCAGTCATTTGTTTGGGTGAGACCCTCTTGGAGGATGACCACATCACTAGGAGAATTAATGACAGTTCCCAACTTGCAGTCATCTGCAAACTTGTTCAGCCATAGCCCACTGGTTTTGGCCTGTGCCTCAGTAAAGTATATCCCAAATAACAGAGGCCACTCGATATGGATCCACTGCTTGAGGTGGCTTCCCCTATTTTGACTAGGTAGGTTCTATCAGTGAGCCAGTTGGCTACCCATCTAGTAACATATGGATTGATAACTAGTTGAGAGAGTTTATCTATTATGTCCAAGTGGGGAATAGTGTTGAAGGCTTTGGCCAGGTCAAGGTAGGCGGTGTGGACTGTCTTCCCCTCATCCATGGCTTTGGTGGCTGTCTGAAAAAAGTCCTTGTGGAATTCACACTCACCCTCCAACTCATCATGAATCAAATCTAGAGGTTTCCTCGCCCTGTGCCCAAACAGCAACTAAAAGGATGAAAACCCTATGGATTCCTGGGGCATCTCTCTGTATGTAAATAACAGATGAGGCAAATATTTGTCCCACTCCCTCTTAAACTGGTCTGCAAATGCTCATAGCATGGGATTTAGTGTAGAGTTTAACCTCTCCACAAGACCATTAGTCTAAGGGTGGTTGAGGTGGTTTTTAGGTGCTTCACCCCATAGCATTCACACAGACAAGCCAGCAGGTCTGACATGACATTGGCACCTCTGTCAGTCAGTATTTCTTTTTGAAAACCTACCCTGCTGAAAATCTCTAACAAAGCATTTGCCACCTTTTCTGCTTCAATGGAGGACAGGGGCACTGGCTCAGGGTATCTGGTAGCATAATCTACTACCACTAGGATATACTTTTTCCTGTGGAACTTGAGGTACTCAGAGGCCCCACAATATCCATAGCTACCCTCTGAAATGGCTCCTCAATCACATGCAATAAAGGATCTTTGACCTTGTCTCCTGTCTTGTCTACATTTTGGCACTGCTCACAGGTCCTGCAGTACCCTGTTACATCCCTGAAAATTCCAGGCCAATAAAAGTTCTGCATAATGCATCTCTTTGTATGCTTTATGCCCATATAACCTGCAAAGGGAATGTCATGGGCTATGGCTAGAAGTGCCAGACGGTAGGTTCTGGACACTACCAACTGTTGTATTCTCTCACCCTATAGTCCTCTCTTAGGGGTCCACTCTCTATACAGTAACCTTTTGTCTCAGTATACAGATTCCCCTTTCTCTTGAGAATCAGGCACCTCCCTGACTACCTCCTTCAAGCCTTGTAATCTAGGGTCTGAGAGCTGATCCTGTCTCAACTCTCTCTTTGTAACCTTTCCCAGCTCCCCTTCCACAGGAAGTCTTGTATCCTCTGACAGCGGTGTCTCACTGTCAGAATGGGTAATACTACTCATCTCTGCCCTTGCAGTCACTCTGTGCAAGGGAACATCAGTACCCACAAGCAGCTGTGGCTCACCTTCAGTCTCACTATTACAGGGTAGCTCCCTCCTTGAAGTAGCCACTTCACCAGTCCTGGCTTCGAGTGTGCAGTCTGTCTGGGTCTCACCCAGGCTACCAGACCCATATGCTTGTCTCCAAGCCTGACTCTGTGTAACTGCATGCACACAAGGTACTGGATCATCAGAATCATTCCCTGTCAAGACATCTGCAGGGATATCCTCAAATCCACCTACTTGCTTGCTTCCTTTTCCACTCTCCCAGCCAAGGTGAACTTGAAGCTCTGACTGGAGTAGACTGCCCAAGCAAGTAGTGCTCCTCTTTAACCATTGCAGGCTTCACAATGGTTAGGTCAGAGGCTGTGTCTCTCTTAGCAGTGGCCTGTTTCCCATCTACTAAGACAGGATATAACCTCTTGTGGTAGCTAGGTACCCTTGTTGTCTCCAGACAACTTACTGCTGGCATTCTGTCATTCCCGCTTACTGACTCTCCCACCTTTTGTTCCCCATCTTGCCTTGGGGACATCTATATGCTACATGGCCCCACTTGTTACATTCAAAACATTTAAGCCTTGATCCTAGCCGTGTAACTGAACTAGTGGCTTCCCTGCTATTGGCGGACTCTGTTTGGGTGGTTTAGGCTGCCCACCATGAGTTCCTTTAGATCCATGTGCATCACTGGGTATCCCTTTACTGTGCAGTGATGCTCTGCTTGCTAGGTATAGGTCTCCCTTTTTCCCCAACTCATCTGCAGTATTACATTCTCTATCTGCCAACCAAATTCTCATGTCTCCAGGCAGAGTGCTATGGGCTTGTTCCCTCACCAAAATGTCTGCTAGCCCTTTAAAAATGGTGACATGACAGCCACTCACCCACCAATGAAAATAAGTGCTTAGTTCAGCAATAAACTTGCACACACTTTCATCTGCCTTGCATCTATGCTCATGAAACTTTTTTCTGTAAGCTTCAGGTGTTAATTTAAAACACTCTAATAAACAATTTTTAACTTTATTATAGTTTAAGCAATCAGTAACAGACAATTTAGAAACAGCAGTTACAGATTTACTGTGAGTAAAGGGGGTCAGGAATCATACCCAGAGCCCTTTGTCAACATTATACTGTTTACATACCCTTTCAAACATATGAATAAAACTATCAAAATGATCCCCCTCTGTAAATTGTAGAAGAAATTTACTGACCTTTATTGCTTCTGGGGTCCAGTTACTCCCATCCCCATTACCTCCACGACTCTGGTGAAGAGTCAGCATCTCCTTTTCATGTTGCCTCTGCATCTCATTTTCTTCAGATTCTAAATGTCTCAGTCTCTCTGCTGATTCTAATCCCATTTGTTTCTGTTTCTCCTTTTCTTCAGACTCCAAATGCCACAGTTTCCCTTTTTCTTAAGCCTCTAAACACTCAGTTTCTCATTTTCTTCAACCTCTAAATGCCACAATCTCTCTGCTGATTCTATTTCCAACCTTTTGGCCTTCAGTTCAAATCTCTTTAATTTCAGATGGATTTTTAAGTCCTCTGTGAAAATGTTGAACCGTCTATTTTCTGAGAGTTGTACATCCCAAGGCCAGTCTGGTTGTCCACCTTGTTGCTGGTCTGTGACGCAGATGTGACTAAGGCTGCAATCATTTTGCTTTAGTCAGGTTGGCATGCACCAATCCTTTGTCTAGGCATATCTCAGCCAACTGGCTCCTTGTCAGCTTGCCATAGTCCTTTGCTGACATCCTTGCCTGCTGTCCTTGACTAAGTAAGCTAACAAAAAAAATGAAACAATTGTGATATGTAACTCTGAATGGCTACCATGTGGCTGCTTGAGAGTACATACACCTTCTTTAGTGACCACTGTTTACAGGCTACAGGAGTTCAATATCTACACCACTGAATTCCAATATGTGATGTGATTATCACACCACTGCCAACCAATAATGTGACACCCCACCAATGGACAAGTAATCAAGGAGCCTTAAGCCTTACCAGTGGCACCAGTGGGGGAACATTCACTGGGAGGATGACATGTACACACACGCACAGTATTTCCAGATGCAGCTCTCTGTATCAAGTGCAGTTTCCCTTAAGAGCACATAGAGGCCACAGTCAGTTTGAGGCTGGTTTCTCCCTCTTTCTCCAGATCCCCAATAAGACTCCCCACTTTCACAGCTATAGAGTTGAGATCTCAGCTGAGTGGCCAAGGAAAGACCTCCAACACCCTGTCTGTCCAACCAGTGCATCTTGTCCCTGCCCAAGTAGGAGACACACACATTATTTGAAGTTTGATTTGCACACACACACACACACACACACACACACACACACACACACACACACACACACACACACACACACACACACATGGGAATGGCTGGCACAGGTTTAGTAGCTATGCCCCCTTTTGCCCAGACAAAAAGGTAGTTATCACTGCCACCAGCAAACTCCTTATCAGCTACTTTAAGGCCCCTAACAAAGGGTGCCCAATCTTACTGTGTAATATGAATATTAATATTAATATCAATACAAATGGTAGTCTGACCAAGGGCAAGGCTATTAGTAGTGGCCCACACTGTGTCATCAAATAAATATACAAGTACTCTCAAAACTTAAATATCTTTAGACAGACCAGCCACAATGAAAGGTTTAAATATATTTAATAATAAATAACAAAAGAACAAGAAAATAATCACAGTGACATCAGAGTTCAAAATCACAGTAAATATTTAAAGCAGCATTGCAGGACAGTCTCAAATAAATGAGGAAAGATATCTAAACTAAGCGTTGCTATATTCCTGACTATATCCAAGAGAATTATAGTGTTCACTAGTAAGTTACCTCATCAAAGCAAGTCAGATGTTGTGGTGAATGGTTCTTGTCAGGTCCAAGACAGAATACAGAATGCCCTGTCTCTCTCAGAGAGTTCTCAAATTAATATCGGAAATATTACTTCCAGGATAGCTTGCAGAATGACATCATTTCTTGTCATATGACTTTATCCAAGGTGAAACCTCCACAGCTGGAATCTGACAGTATTTAGCATCTACCTGTGAAAATATAGACCTCAGATCTTTGGCAGATGCTGGAAGTCATAAAACAATTGCATTTCTTCATACTTTCAGAGGCAGTAATTAGTTCACTCTGAAGACAATACAGAAAGCTTCTTAGTACAGACAGTATTGGCAAATTGGGTCATTCCAAGTAGGACTTTTCCAGTAAACAAATGTTAACTAACTAACTAACTAACTAACTAACTAACTAACTAACTAACTAACTAACTAACTAACTAACTAACTAAATAATAATTATGCTTCTGGCCTAGTCTATAAAGTCATTTAATTTCAGCTATGTTTCTGAAGTTAACCTCCTGTACTCCAGTTTCCACTTTTAAACTATATATATTTAAACAGTTAGTGCATGCAGATTTCTGTTTTCTTCTAGCAGGGCACACTGGGGTTACATTTTAAGCACAAGCACTTTATAAAATACCTTTTTAACGCACATGTCTGTGCAGACCAGTTTGATATACACATAACATACAGTTCTAATACAGTTGTAACACAAGCATCCTATATAATGCACGTTGATATTCACAAATGAGATATAATTATTTACCAAATTTCAGATAGCTGTGCTGGCAGTATCTCCCTTTGTTACAAGGTCCAAAAGTTTTTTGCCACAGACTGGAAACCTGGGACTCTGAATGTCATCACAGACAACTCCACAGTTCCATAATACATAAGGAAACAAGGCAGCATGCACTCTTACCACCACTGCAGGTTAACGTCACAGACATGGGAAAAGGTAATGGAATACAAGAGTCTCCAAAAGTCAATTTATATATCCACAACAGAGCTCTGTGGCAGACCATCTAAGCAGGACATCAGCAAATTTGCACAAGTAGATGCTAGACAGGGAAACCTACCTTGACCTCACAAATAGATGGAGTACACCAGAGATAAACCTTTTTTGTTTCTCTGAGCAACAAACAGATGTGAAAATGTTGTTTTGGCTTGGTCTGTTTCTTCATGCATTCCATCTGATTATCTCAGGGTAGTTCAAAAGTTGAAGGAGAAAAGCCAGATGATTTTGCTTTTCCCTTTCTGGCCAACACTGCACTGGTTCTCCAACCTTCTCCAGATGGATCTTGCACCAACTGCGTAGAGGTATAAAGCCCTGGCTATTGTCCAGGTAACCCACATTTGAATAGTGGCTGACTGGGCTGCGGCCCTTCATAATGCAGACAGGATGGTTGTGTTTATCAGGTGAGGGGGATAAAGATGCACAATCAGGATGCATGAGCATGGACTGACTGCTTTACTGGAAGCCAGAGAAACAACCACTCTGATGTGCTTCCAGAAGGGGGGGATCAGACAGTCCTGCTGACATCATCCTTTTGCAGAAGTGAAAGTCTGTGCAGCATTGATGTCCATTGCATGCTCCACCCTGGGTTGTAAATGGCCATGCACAAGGGAATAGGACAAAAAAAACTTGAACCTCTCATAACTGCTGCCAAAACGATATTGGCTGGTTGTCACCCTCTCTGATAAGGGAATTAATAATTGGGAGGAGACTGATAATCTGCAGGCAGTTGGAGCAAAAACTATTAAAAAATACTTTTACTATCAGCTCAGCGTGCAAATATTCTTGTGGACTTCTGGCGGTCCTTAGTACATCCCAAAATGTCCACCCACAAACTAGCAGCTTGGAGAATATGACTCTGTTACTTTTCTTTGCTGCTATTCTTTGGATAGGTTAAAGTTCATGTAGAATGCCAGAAGACAAAGTATGAGGAAATTATACTAAATAGAAAAGGGTTTCCTTGTTAAATCAGATGAGGAATCAGCATCCAGAACAGATGGACATGCCAGTAGATTTACAATATCTAGCCAAGCAGTATTTCTAAGGCTTATCCTATGCATCTATAAAGGTACATCTTGAAAACAAGATTGCACAGAGTGCAAACCTCTGAACTGTTAGAATTCTGCACAATATCCAAATTTTTGTCACATGTTTTTTTGGTCTCTTCCTTATATGATTTGCATTTTTTTGGCAAATTAATGAGGATTGAAGTCACTAAATAATGACAAACATTTGAGTTTCAGACTTCAATTCTTTCAGAAAATGTGCGCTAATATAAAACCTGTTATTCTATGCATTGTATAAGTCTATCAAAACAATATGTAAGATCAGTCCCTAATTGTAAGCATTTATTCCTCTGTTATTGTTAGCTCTGTCCAGAATTCATGTGCTAAGAAGTTAAGAGGTCTGACAGCATGCTATGCATTTCTGATACCCAGCCTATTTACACATAAATGGCAAGAGCTATTATTTACATACATACAATTGTACAATTTGTTACTCTGGTAGATTGACTCATTTTGGTTATATTATAGAAAGCTGTTAAAAGTACATTACTGTTGGAAGTGCAGTACTGCATACTAGTAAACACTATTTGCTTTCAGTAGTCTTGCTTTGGTGCTGTGCATGTATAACTTGTAAGAGAAGCAGGCTGTTTGATAATTTATAATTTTATCACAGCACATTTGGTTTGTTTTCTCTTGTCTCAAGCATTTTCTGTGAGATAGAAGTATTAGGGAGCTAGACTGAAGGAATTCTCAATTATGCATTGCTGCCTGAGTAAGTGAACATATCACACTCATTTGCATTATTTGAATTTTTTTTACTCTTGTTGTCTAAAGCCATCAAACAACAGAATGAATCTAACATTACTTATAAATAAAAGCTGCATGTTGTAAGACTGTATTAAAGAGAGGTTATCTTTTGTTGGCTTTTAGATGCAGGAAACAAATTATAATGTCCAAGAAGTGGAAGCTAAATGTACAGGTATGGTAGTACAAGTGAGTATTACCTTCTCTTTCCTTTAATTTTGTCAACATTGAAACACCGCAATAATGAATAATCTATTTTACTGGCTCAGTAGAATATTTACAATACAGCCTCCTCAAACTTTCACATTACCTGGGAAATTGACTGAGGAAAGTTTTTGTAGCCAGAAATCTCAGATAGGCTGCATTGTGAAGCATGTTTTGATCCAATAAAAGGTATTGCTTTATTCTGCTCCAGAGTTTCTTGCTGTTGGAACATCAAATTTCTCCTTCTAAAATATATGCAACAACAAAGCACATACGGCAGAATAATAGGAACTAGAATTCCATAATTATTATTTACTTATTACTTTTGTGGACTGGGTTAGTTTCATAAGGCATGGTCTATTTTTAGACGAAGCCTAAGATGGTTCTTATATTGACTGGCCATGGTGTTCATTGACATAGTAAAGAGAAGAGTGTAGGATTGTGCTTACACTATGTCTGGTACCCTGCCACTCTAGATTGTGAGTCATTGTATTAGTTAAGAGCGTAATACCACAATTACATTTGCACAGATGTCTACAAACACTTAAGGGAGGATTGTATTTTCCATAGAAAATATTGCATGCTAAACAAGAAATTATCATGTAATGTCAATTGTAAATGTAATAGTTGATTGTTAAGATTAACTTTCAGTCACAGACCAGTTTGCAAAATATCGCTGAGTACAGAGTTAACTGCAAGGTTTGTTATCAGCCATAGAACGTGTGACCACTCAAAGAAATGTGGAAATTCTGCACTGCTGCTACTGAATGGAAGTGGAAAATGACATTATTTATAACTCCCTGTGACCTTTTGGCTACCAGATAGCAGTATCTGAAGAAAAAAATCAGCAACTGCTCTGGTAAGTTCAAATTGTATCTCAAGCCAATATGTAAAGTTTGTGGCCCTGTGGCCAATTAATCTAGTCATTGTGGAAACAGAATTAACCTATCCAATGTATACAGCTGAAAATGTGCCTGCACAGTGGATGCTTGACCATTTTAATAAAATTCTAGTTGGCAAATGTAAGTCAGACAATGTGTTTTTTTTATTTTTTTATTTTTATTACTGTGTAATCCCACTTAGGTACCAGTGCCTGTCCTCAGAAGTGACTTGAGAATAGTGTCTGTGATGTGCACAGAGTCACATGGTTGGTAAATGGGAACTGAAGGAGTCAAACCTGGACTAAAAGATGGAGCACAGTAAAAGCTCAGTTTTGAGACCTACCTAAGGAAAATTCACAAGGAATGGATCAGGAATTCTAGTATTTCAGCTGCAATTGTATATGTACATTAAAATCACAAAAACCTAATTTGTATAGGTGCCTCTTTCTTCTCCTAAAATATATGTAGCAATAAAGCACAGATTACGAAATAATAGGAATCAGAATTCTATAATTGTTATTTATTTATTACTTTTGCAGCCTAGGTTAATCTGACTAGGCATGGTCTGTTTTCAGTGGAGACCCAAGATGGTTGTTATATTGACTGGCCCTGGTATTCGTATACAAAGTAAGGAGAAGGGGTACAGGACTACTGCACACTAAGTCTGATACCTTACCACTCTAGATTGTGATTTATAGACATCATGATCTGCAACTTTGGTTGTATAATCCTCCCCCATACTTTATAAACTGCAGGCAGGAGCGTATTCCCAAAGTGAAAAAGTATGCTGAGAATAAAAAAAGATCGGTACAGTAACAAGTAACTACTAAGAAAAACAAAAAAATACCAAAGCTAACACAGCTGAAGGTAAAACAATATAGCAATAACCCATGCCTGGGTGTGGGTAATGCTAAATTTACCCACGGTTGGCGTGGTTTGGTCCCGAGGCTTAGCCCGAGGACCAAACAAAGCCAACCGCGGGTAAATATAGCATTACCCACACCCAGAAGTGGGTTATTGCTATTATACCATGACATTATTTAAGAAAAGAAACTGTTACTTTTCTTAAATAATGGCATAGTATAATGCCTGTTTACTGCCCTTCCGCAGATGTCTGGCATCCGCGGCAGTTCTGATGTACTGCGCGCCTGCGCAGTACATCAGAGTTGTAAGCAACGGAGAAAGCAAGATCTCCGCTTTTATGTCTCGCTATGTTAAATGAGTTTAACATAGCGAGACAGTTTTAAAATAAGCAACGGACATCTCCGCTGCTTATTTTATACTGTCTCGCTATGTTAAAGTCATTTAACATAGCGAGACAAAAAGCAACGGAGATCTTGCTTTCTCCGTTGCTTTTAAAACATTGTTATGTTAAATGGGTTTAACATAGAGACAGCTTTAAAATAAGCAACGGAGATCTCCGTTGCTTATTTTAAAGCTGTCTCGCTATGTTAAACCCATTTAACATAGCGAGACAGTGTTTTAAAAAAACGAGTTATACTAATGGAAAAAAGTCCGGGCGACCGGACCTTTTTCCATTAGTATAACTCGATTTACAATGGGCACGCTGGCCAATTAGCATGCACGTTTTGGGGGGGTCATGGTATAATAAACTTTAATGCACACAAAAGAGAGTAAGCACTTTCATGGTGTGCTCTCACCGCTTAATCAGACTGTTCTAAACTAGTAACAAATGCAGTTAAATACCATAAGTTAATTAGTCAATTAAAACAGTGATAAAACCATCAATTATCTAAGAGAAAAATGTCACAACAAGAAAGCAGGCAAATGAAACAACCCTGCTTTACAACCACATAGCTGCTGCACTGTGCTGTGATACATGACAATACATCACAGTACAGCACAGATATAGATGGCAAAGTTTTCTGGGTAGCAGTCCATTAGTGTGCTATTCTCTGGCATCATACCTGACTATAAAGTAGGCATGGCGGTGGACTACGATATTACTATATTATGGTAATGAGGGGATGTGGTGCTGTGTGTTCTATTGGCTGGAGCTCACCAACATCGCTATGTCTTTATCTTTACTATGGGGGATTCTACTTCTGGTAAGGAGTTTCCTATCATGCAGAGGGTGACTTATTTGCTTTTATTTATATTGTGCAGCAGTCTGATGGGTATGATATTATCAGAGGAGGAGGAGGATCACTGCACTGAAAAGTGACATGCCATTAAACAATACTCAGCTGCTGTAGCATAGGTTACTCTGTTGGAAACAGGTAATACTCCAGTAATGCTGCCATCTTGAATTGTATATGAACAGAAGTAGGAGTTGTTCACATCTGTACTCTGTGCATATAGTACATTGCTTGCACAATGGTGCTAAGTTACATACATGAACTTGCTTCATTACTTTCAACACTTTGTGAACCACTCAGGGCCTTGGTATGCATGTATACAGCAAATCAGCTTTGTTTCACTGACAGAAGGGGCTATGAAAAATATAATTTGTAATGAAATCATAGTATTATGTGCATGCTTACTTTGAACAAGTTGCAGTTTGAATTTCAGTTTTTATAGTGCAACTTTTAATGTTACAGTTTTACATTGATCTGTTTTCTTTTTTGTGTTATAATTTATTTATTTATCTATTTATCTATCTATTTATGTATTTATTTATTTAGCATCACTAAAATAACCACTATACTTTTTTATATGGGTCATGGGATATTTAAAATCATCTTGAGTTGTCACCAACTCATGGTTCTACCATTTTTAAAACTGGAAGGGTATAGTTGCATACTGGAATGGGGCCTTGATGCTTGGATGAGATGAACAACAGTGCAAATGCCTCACAGAAGGCAGCATACTTCATTTAAAAAACAGAAATGATAGAAAATCCTGCATTTTTTTTTTACTTTAAATGTGTTATTATGCTAATTTAATTTTCTCATCCAGGTTCCAAACATGACTACTGCTGACCAGTTTAGCCAAATTATGGCACAGATGGCAATGTTATGAAGACAACTGGACAGCCTATTGTGAAGCAAAGCCAGTGGTCTGGAGCTGTTCCCAAAGAGACCACTTAGCTTACAAGAACAGAGACAGTTATGAAAATTAAGGAGATGATGGGAAAATAAACAGAAAATAATTTCTGATTTGACATAAGATGGGCAATAGCCAGGGAATTGTTATTGCTAGGCTTGTATAGGCTTGATAGCCTTGTACCAACCTATGAACCTAATATTTAACCTTAGATACATTTTATGATTGTGCTGAAGCTACATGCTTTATAGACAGTTACACTTGTGACTGAGGAACTCTTAGACAAACTAAAGCATAATGCTGCAGCTCCATGTCCCTTTCTAATCCGGACAATCCCTATTTGGGCAGTTGTATCCTGTGAAGAAACATGTAAAATATCAACTTTTTTAAGACATAAGGACAAAAACTATTTTCTAAGTTTCCTTTAATAGCTGCATTAACCAATATTTTATAGATCTGAAATAGAAGAGAAGCAACTCAAATTCTACAATAGTAAGCTTCTATTTTGACAAAAAGTTCATCCAGTCAATTGTGCTGGCTATGCATATGGTTTGTTCTACAAAATCTCACATTTCAATAAAAAATATCCCACTTTGGGCATGTGAAAATGTGGGAATCCTAAGCTTGCTGCAGCATGAACATTTCTCTACAAGACTGATCATTACTAGTCCAGCTGTCAGTATATTAATTCTAAGGGGTCAATCTATTATTTTTTCTTTTGTAAATTAACAGTTGTGAAAATCCTTAATGACTGTAAAAATGGAATATTGGAAATAATGTATTTTAGTTACCAAAATATGACTTTATTCCTGAAAGCAGGGGTGGAAGGGTATTGTATGCCATGCCGCTACAACCACTGCAACACATTGAAGAGAAAGCACTGGACACATATTGTGGCTCCAAGTGGGAAGTAATGCCATACTGAGAACAAAGGTGTCAGCCCTAAAATATCTTTCCCAAAGATAATGCTACTTTTGTCATCATGTAGTAAGAGTCCACATTTGGAAAGACCAATACAAAGAACCTTTATTTCCAGGTTTTGACATCTCATATACAATGAGTCACAGAGTTCTCAAACATTCTGATGATCATTGGCATCTCAACTGCCACTCTGACTTGAATTGTACAGGAACATAGGAACAATACTAGACAAGCAGACACAGTGACCATAAGAAGCCTAGCCATATGAAATCAAGACTAGTTTTGAAGGTCACAAATGTTTCCCACACTAGGTACCTGGATTCATTTTCCAATACTGACTCTGCAATGCATTATAAGGAGGGGAGGTGCTGTACTCCTGAGTGTGCCATCCCTCAGATGAGAGGGAGGTACTGTACTCCTGGGTGTGCCATCCTTCAGAAGACAGGGAGGTGCTGCACTCTTGAGTATGCCATCCTTTAGATGAGAGGAAGTTGCTGCACTCATGAGTGTGCCATCCCTCAGATAAGAGAGAGGTGCTACACTCCTGAGTTTGCCATCCTTCAGAAGAGAAGGAGGTGCTGCATTCTTGAGTGTGCATCCTTCAGAAGAGAGGGAGGTGCTGCACTCCTGAGTGTGCCATCCCTCAGATGAGAGGGAGGTACTGTACTCCTGAGTGTGCCATCCTTCAGAAGAGAGGGAGGTGCTGCACTCTTGAGTATGCCATCCTTTAGATGAGAAGGAGTTGCTGCACTCGTGAGTGTGCCATCCCTCAGATAAGAGAGAGAGGTGCTGCACTCCTGAGTTTGCCATCCTTCAGAAGAGAGGGAGGCGCTGCACTCCTGAGTGTGCCATCCTTCAGAAGAGAGGGAGGTGCTGCACTCCTGAATGTGCCACCCTTCAGATTAGAAGGAGGTACTACACTCCTAACTGTGCCATCCTTCAGATGAGAGGGAGGTGCTGCACTCCTGAGAGTGCCATCTCTCAGATGAGAGGGAGGTGCTGCACTCCTGAGTGTGTCATCACTTAGATGAGAAGGAGGTACTACACTCCTAACTGTGCCATCCTTCAGATGAGAGGGAGGTGCTGCACTCCTTAGTGTGCCATCCTTTAGATAAGAGGGAGGTGCTGCACTCCTGAGAGTGCCATCTCTCAGATGAGAGGGAGGTGCTGCACTCCTGAGTGTGTCATCACTTAGATGAGAAGGAGGTACTACACTCCTGAGTGTGCTATCCTTTACATGAGATATCAAACCAAGTCTCACTTTCCTGAGTTGGTGGTGGCTTAGACAGATGTAAAAGATCCTATAGTACTTACCAAAAATAAAAGGGGAGTTTTATTTGTAACATAATGCTTTATATCACAGTGTCAGAAATTATCAAAAGCACTCATTGCCAAGTGGTGGTGCTGGGGTAGCATTGTCGCCTCACAGTAAGACGTTGTCCTGTTCGATTCTCAGCTAGAGTGTCTTCTGTGTGGAGACATGCGTGAATGGGCGCACTGCTGAAGGTTGTGCATCAGGGCCGGCAACTCGGCACGTAAAAATCTACTGCCAATCATTAGCGGACCGGAGTTCCACTGTGGCGACCCCTAACCGGGAAAAGTTGAAAGACACAGCAACTCATTGCCAAGTACTGGGATCAATGAAAACAGCAATACAGAATGTTGCTTCATCCTGAAGGTATAGGCATGTGTTTGCAGTCACACTAAGTGGGAGAGTATGTTAATGCCAAAACTTTTGGGTATACGGTAATTTTCAGCATTACTGATAAGAGTCCTTGCTAGTTAGGGTTAGAGCAAGGTCTGTGGAAGGAGAAAGATTTTTTATTATGCTTATGTGTTCATATATGCAAAGTGTGTGAGTATATGTTTGTATTTCTTATTTAGTGGTACTTATAGGGAACGATTCTTTAGGAGTTGGGTTTAGAAGTGAGGGTAGTGTTAGGGTTAGAGTTAGCATACAAGAGTAAGGTGGTGGTGGGGGGGTTATCCTTCACATCTTTCAGTACCTCTACAAACATTCTTCTCCATTTGCTTCCTGCTCAAAATGCGAAAAGCCCTAACCCTTCATTCTTCCTTAGAGTGCTCCTCTCCTTTACTATATATGCCCTTATCATACTCTACTACCCCCTTCGTAATATTTTTCTGATCATGACATCTGGTTCCTTTCTCAGCAGTCATATAACTTATATTTAGCTCAGTGTTTTTTTTTACCTTTTTACCAAAAAAGGGAAGCTTCCTTCATTTTGCCTTTGGAAAAGTACTTCTGTTTATATATCATCTTCTTAGTTATTTGCAATGCTGTTCTTTTTGTACTATAATGCTCCCATAATCCCCAGTTCCTCTTTAAGATTCTCAACACAGTTTCTGTCTGCGATCTTCTTCTGCCTAATTATTTGTCTTTCAGCCTCACAATAGAGTTCTTATATTTGCCTTTAAACACTATCCACCATTCTATCAAAAAATGGCCTCAGAAATGTGTGATCTTCCTATAACAGCAATGTCTCCTCCTTGAAATCCGTGTCACCAGTGGTTTGGTCATAATTCTTTTTATCACTTCCATGTTTTTATAACATGTTTTCCATTTGATACCTTTAGCTGTAATACATCATGATCCATAAAACATGCTTGTAATCCATCTAACAGTAGAACATCATCTATTTCTGTATTTAACTTTTCTCTTACATATGTATATTTTCTTTTTTCCTATATATAATCTACCATACTTCATAACCTCCCTACATATTTTTATACCCCTATTAATTTTTCCAACTTTCTTTCTTAAATTACAGTTAAAGTCTCCCACTACCACAATATCCATATTCACAAAATACTTTTTTATTTCTTCAATTTCCCATCTGTCCTGAATATGTGTGTAAGCGTATATCCTTATAACACTTTTTCTCCTGTTCTAATATCACAGATTAAAAGCCTGCCTAGTACTCCTACAGTTTCTTCTAATACTTTTACTTTACAATTTTTCAACATATTCTCTACTCCTGAACACAGATATATTTCAAAATTCCATTCAGTTGTATTTCCCATATTTTCCATTTATTCTCTATGTTTCTCTAAAGTCTTAACTTCTTGTAAAAATACTGCATATGTTTTTGTGTAGCATACCAGTCATATATTATCAATCTCATTGCCTTATGTGTTTATACAATTCACATTAACTGCACAAATAATAATAATAATAATAATAATAAATTATTATTTTCCTTTCTTTTGCATTTTTTATCTCCATAAACTGCTCTCTTTTTCTAACTTTTTTCCCATAGGATGCTGCTGTCACACCTCCTCATCTTCCTTCCCTCTGCCATTTAATTTAAAACTTCATACTGATTTTGTGTTTCCATGGTAAATCAGTTTTTTGCATAGTAAGATTTTTTTTACTCTCAGCATTTGACTTAAAAGTAGCATCTATAGTATCTGTATCTTCATCTCAACATTAGTTTTGTAGCATAAGATCACTTTGATCACTACAAGCCTTACGTTCTTCATCATTTATCTGTTGTGTTTGTTCTTTTGACATTGCTTTCTCTTTTTCCCTTGTCCCCCTTTATCAGTAATTGAATCATAGTCAAACCAAACGTGAACTTAACTTCCACATTTTCTATAAAACAGCTTATAGTCTTATCACTGAATGTCCGTGTTCACTGCATTGTGCAGATCTTCATTTTGGACATACTTGAATCAAATGCTTAGGCTAGGATTCAGAAGCACTGGCCACATTGTGGTATGAAATTGTGTGTGACAAGTGGCCATGCACTGGGTGTCTGTGATTCAAAGACACACTGACCATAATCAGTGGAGACCAAGCAGCATAGTTTCTCAAAGTATATGCTAATGGCAGTATAATGAGATCGTAATGAGCAACAGTTGTAAATGGAAGGGCTCAGTGTATGCAAATGAGACAAAGGAAGATGGAAGAGTGATTCGGAAATGTATAAAGAGTACAGTGTGATGCACAATCACTGGTCATAATGACCGAAGTAAAATCCTAGTGTACAGGCAGGAGAATTGTGAAATATGCTAGGGGTTGCCACAACTTTAGCAAGACTGTACAAGAGATTATTGCCCCTAGTGGTCACACCCTAAGAGGTCCTGTGCCATCTGATTATACTTAACATTTCACAGCATTTATGACAACAACACTGTAGAGTGGTGCTATGTGGATAAAGATATCATAGAGGAACTGGTAGATGTGTCAGCCTTATCTGTAGGTACATGGGAGTTATGCATTACCTATCCCAGTGGATACTAAGGCATATGTGTCTTTACATATACTAGCTACAGGAACCATACAGTGACCAGTATGGGACACAGTGGGGGTATCTCAGGCATCTGCTTTGAGAACACTCCACCAGTTTCTCTGTGCCGTGTTGCAGCATGCGGGGAGCACATGTGGTTCCCATGTACAACAGAGAACAGAGGCAATACTATGTGGAATTTCTAAGACACTGCCCACTTCTTTGAGGTGCTGGGGGGGGGCATAGGTTGCACCCACATTGTAATAAAAGCCCTAGCCTGCTGAGCTGGGAAGAAGGTATGTGAATTGTAAAGGGTATTATTCCAATTGCAAGGTAGTCTGTAATACACAGGTATCATTTCCGATGTGTATGCAGGCCACCCAGACAGTTACCATGACTCCTACATATGGAACACATCTGACCTTTATCAACAGTTTCTGAAAGTGATTTTCTCCATGGCCAACTTATTGGCAATACCTGATATGCTCCAGAGCTGTGGTTGATAACACCTACCCAAATGAGTTTATTTGATTTGTACAGTTTTTGTTTTGGGGGAATATCTTACGATTCATTTCTACATGTATTTTAATATTCACATTTACATTTATAATTGATTTTGTTAAACATATTTCATCATGCAACCAAAACCTTTGTCATTTAATAATACAGTGTTCCGGTGAATAATGTCTTTACATTACCACTAAATGCTGTTGCTTACACACTTTAGACATCTGGCTTTGTGTTATGGAGATCACTGTTTGCATACTGCAACTATCTATTTTTATTAGATATTAAAAATATTCATTATATACATTTGCTAATTCTGTTTTATTTGATGCTTGTTTTTTCTTTTATTTTTTTATATTTATTTTTTGTGTTACTTTCATAAAAGTAAAATGCATTTGGACTGGCTACATAACATAGGACATGTAAATCTGCAGTACTACTGATTAAAGGTTCTATAAGTTCTGATCACCAGTCAAGTCTTTTACCATGTGATTTTACCAGATATTCACAACATCAAAAATGCTGCAGGATGAAACTGTGGTCTGTTGTAATACAGTGTGTTTTATTAAAGTCAATGTTCATTTACTATATATATATATATATATATATATATATATATATATATATATATATATACAGGTGCTGGAGATTTTCTTAACTGTGGACAGTTGGTCAAATAACCAGCTACGTCAACATCTTTGTGGTCAACAATATTTGGTTGATGCAGACAGATGATCAACAGGTGTGCAAGATCGACAATCCCTGGGTAGGTTAATATTCCCTTTCCCTGGGGATTGTGCGATCTAAGAGTTAGTATATTTAATTATTGGGAGGGCTTACCCGCCTGCAAAACACTTGTATTTGATTTACTCTGCTTCATGGTAATCCACGGACACGCACAGAATGTGCCAGGGTTTAATTAGCTGACATTTAAACACTGATATGCCTGGTGTCAGTGTAGCTGATCATTTGACCAGCTGCCTTATACACACCCACATATACACACACGCACACACACACACACACACACACACACACACACACACACACACACACACCCACGCACGCACACACACACACATATATATATATATATATATATATGTATGTAAATATGTGTGTGTTTCAATGTAGAGATAAAGCTACGTATCTAAAAATGAGATAATTATTAACGCTATTCCAGAAATTATTGCACAAACAGCTTTATCTTTATACCGACAATTACTGAGTGAGCCTAATATTCAGAGTAAGTCTGTTCACCTTTTACATATTCTATAACTTAAAACGTACTTCGAATTTTAGAAATTCCATTATTTAAAACCAATAAGAAATGATTATTCTCATTGGGATTGCATGTTGATGGACATAGACAGCAAGCAATGACTAAATTTCAACAACTCTAAAAGATTTGTTAGCCCACATCAGGGTGCCTCTAACAATTCAACATGATGTGTAAATCTGGCTTCTCAAAGGAACACTCTGCCTTAGAATTAAAAAAAATCTATTTTTTTCAATCTGTCTCTGTTTTCTGAGTTATTTTAACATTTCAAAATCATTCTGACTGCTTCTTATAGAATTTTAATGTGTTTTCTGCAAAATGGGTGTCAAAGGGGCATGACATATCAATGTGATCTTATTTTTCTTCAAGCCTTTCTCTTTCCCATAATCTATTCCAAGTCTGCTTTGTATGAGTCATGCTAGACATAAGGAAGTAATGGTGTAATCCCATTCCATTGACATATAATGGGATTAGTGTTAGTCACTGTCATTTTATATACTGTCTGTAACAGGACTGCTGCTTTTATTTATTGAATGGCCCTCATTTCTGTGTGTCTCAGGGCTTGTTTTATAGTATATTAAGGAATTATACAGCTGCAGACAAAACTGTTGCTAAATTGCAGGCCTTTGTTTAAAGTATCTTTTTGTAGTCCAAGATGAATTGATAGCCCCTCCGCCTATACTTTGGTAAATGTGCTGATACTTTATAAGAATTAGAAGAAAAAAATATTTTCTGACTTTTCTCTAAACATCACAAACATTTTTGATACTACATTTTAGTATAAACAACACACATTTAAAGTTTAAATCTTAGCATTTCAGTACTGTGATGCTGCTTATGTAAACCTGTCAAAAAAGGTGCTTTTGAACCATTAACTGATCTAATTGCTCTGTTTTGCTGTAAAAAGCATGGCTACACTGGAAGCAGCTGTGAATCAGTTTAATTTCTCTTCCTTTCTGCAATCAAGACAATGAAAAACAGTTTCATACCCTTCTGTCTTCTTTACAGCAGCCAGAGCTCCTGACAGCAGGACTAATTACCCATATAAAATATAAAACTCCAGCCACCTCCCTGATGCCAAAAACATCAAACTCATATGTGCCAAACTCCTCTTAAACCAGCACAAGCACCTAAACATACTCGAGGTCTACATACCCCCAGGGGGCAACTTAACTACATTAGAGTCAATAATCCACTGGGGTCCCAATTCCTTCCCCAAGAAACCATAGTCCTAGGTGATGTTAATATCGACTGGAACTCTATCAATTCCTCAACACCCACCAGTTACATAAAACTATATACTTTTAGCCAACTCATTCAATCACCCACACTCATTGACAAGTCCTCAAAAAGGGAATTCATACTAGCCGGGATCCTCACACATCAGCCCAACACTGCCCATCAATGTGGAACACTGCCAAACTCTTTAAGTGACCACAACCCCAGTTTAATCCTCAGGCACAAACTTAAATCAGTTAACTCCCCCTCCCTACTACATACCTGCAAAAACATCCCCACTGACAACTTCTTAGAAACCTTAGAATCCTGTAACTGGTCTCTCATCAAAACCATCCCACTAGACAATGCAGTAGAATACTTCAACTCCACATTTCTAGACATCCTCAACCATCTAGCCCCAATTCAAAGAATTAGAATATGCAGCAACCCTGCCCCATGGCTATAAAACACCACTAGGGCTTTAAAAAAGAGAGGGATAAAGCTTGGCAAACTTGGTGCAAAAACAAAACACTCACAACCAGGCAAGCCTACCTTGAACTTAGAAATAAAGCTAAAAAACAACTTAAGACTGACAAGCTAAAATACTACACTTCCCTATAAAGAAAACATTGTAACAACCTTCAAAAATTCTGGGCCACAGTGAACAACATCTTCCAACCTGGTAAAGCAACCACTCCCCCACCTAATATAGATGGTTCAAACACACACATAGCCTCCAGTTTCAACGACTACTTTACTTCTTCTATACTTAAACTAATAAACAATACAAACCCCAGTAACCTCCACCAACCTTCTAAACACCAGACTAACTCTACCCTCCTGTCATTCAAACCAGTACCAATATCTAGCATCCAAAAACTCTTAGCAAAGCATAAATCAACCACCCTCGCTGCCGACAATCTTCCTGCCGAATATCACCAACTAGCATCTAGGGCCATAGCCTACCCCAGTCACACTGCTAATAAATAGATCTATTACTGAACACACTATCCCAACCTTGTGGAAAACCTCTGTCATTATCACCCTCCATAAGGGCAGTCCCTCCACCGATCTTTCTAACTACTTACCCATCACAATCCCCTCACCCCTATCCAAAATCCTAGAAAGATGCAGTCACCATCAAATCCTCACCCACCTTCTCTCTAACAACCTTCTATCCAACTCACAACATGGCTTCCATCCATCCCACAGCACCACCACAGCCTAAATAACTTCACCAACATCATAAACGCATACAGGAACCAAGGTCATTTTATCTCTGCCACCTTTCTAGACTTATCCAAAACTTTCAATACAGTTTCCCACAATAAACTCCTAACCTGCCTCTCAGATCTCAGCCTTGACAGCCCCACTCCACACTGGTTTAAGAACTATCTAGACAACCGCCATCAATCCATCAAATGGCTTAACTCCCTATCCCCCCCGCTCCCGGTCACTGTCAGCGTACCACAAGGCTCCATCCTTGGCATCCTCCTGTTCAACATCTTTACAAATCAACTCCACTCCTCAACTACAAATGCCAAAATAATCCAATATGCCAACGATACAACCCTAATGTGCTCTGCATCCAACATTCAACTTCTCCAACATAAAACCCAACAATCCTTCACTGAAATAGAAAACTGTCTAAACAAATTCCAGTTAATATTAAACCCAAATAAAACACAGCTTATGTTGTTCCACCCTACAAAAACCCATGACACTACCTTCTTCATATCCTCAGCTAACAAGACCCTCATCACCCCACTCCTCGAAGTTAAGTTACTAGGATTTACCATTGACCAACAACTAAAATACAACAAACATATATCCCTCACTGTCCCCAAAATCCACAAGAAGCTAATGACCCTCTATCACTGTAAACGATATATAAGTTCTGAAACTAAAATCACCATAGCCAGAACCCATCTACTAGCAACACTACTATATGCATGCCCAGTATTAACAAACCTAAATAAAACTGACCTTAGTAAACTCTCCACATAACCTGTCTACCACATAAGGAGTGATTCTGGCCCAGAAATTGTACTTATTGGCCGTTTGGGCAATCTCTTCCATCTCTCTCAACTTTCTGATTTGAAAGCCTGCATTTGCACTTGTTTCTGTCCTGTAACTCGTCTAGTGCAGATACAGATTCTTAGTTTTAGCACTTAAATTTGCTTATTCGTGCTCAGCACTTGTTCAGAACTTGTAAGCACTAAATAAGCTTTTAATTACTATAGCACTCAACCTTCCTCATTACCTAGAGGAAAACATTTTTTGTTCTTACTTTTTTCACTTGCTTAGAGAAAAACAGCTCTTGTACTCACTTTCCTCACTTATCTAGAGGAAAATATTTTTATATTTAGGCATGTCCAAGGGTCAGCTCCCAGTGTTCTCTCCTGTCTATCTGATGAATCTGGGCATCTTGAGGCAATGTAGAAATTGCTTCATGTACACAGAAAACCCTCTCCTCCTACCACACAACACTACAACCTGTGAGAGATGCACTTATCTAGCCAAAATGGAGATAAAGCTCTCTCCAACCAAGACTGAACTTGACAGTCATGAGGAGAAGTTAAACATTTGCACCACACCACATTCATCACATAGTCTCCCTAAATCTACATCACCAAAATCCACCACATAGTAAAACAAAAACATTCATGGAGGCTCTCAATAATAATCTATCTAAGCAACATAGACCTCCAAAGCAGAAACACAAGCAACCTCAGTCCCCCAACACAACCCAAATGATACATAGCCCACAGACTCAGTGTGCCACTCAACCACAGCCAATAAGGCAAAACAAAGTACCCAACACACTAGTCATAGGTGACTTTATAGTCAGGCACACTGATGTCCCACTCACCAGGCTAAACAAGGAGAAGGTTACTGTCAGCTGCCTGTCGGGTGCCAGGATCCACCACATAACCCACGCACTCAGGTCACTCTGCAACAAGTACAAATATGACTCCATCTCCGATCTTGTAGCCCAGGCAGGTATGACCCTAGCCCTGAGTAGCATTCTGCCATTGCCCAGAATGATACCGCAGTAGAAGGACAAAATGATTGACTTCAACAATTGGCTAAGCTTCTGGTGTCATTCTAAGGGGATCCAGTATCTGTCTGCTAGGGATGCCATGGTCGACAGACCATGATGCTTTGCCACAGATGGCCTGCACCTGTCGCCCCTGGGATTCCGGATACTGGCTAAGGCTCTTTCTGACCCTATAGTGCCTTTTTTAGGCAAGGTTCAAATGACAAATTCACCACCGTAGCAGGAACAGGCAAGCAAAAACTGAGGGTAATGCTACTCAATGCTAGAAGTCTAAATCTCAAAATGCACTCACTCAAGGCACTCCTTAAAATGGAGAACATTGATATCTGTGCAGTGACTGAGAAGTGGTTCTAGGCTCCAGAGAGCACCCATGCACTACCAGGCTATAACTCATACCACACTTTTTGGCCATGTAACCTGGACCGAAACACCAAAGGTGGAGGTGTGTCCATATTCATTAAGGATCTCCACACCTCCAGGTTAGTTGCTCAGCATAATGCATCCGAGGTTATCCAAGTGCAACTAACTCTGGGCAAAACTGCAATCCAAATTGTAGCTTGCTACAGATCCCTCACCATGCCCCAGTATTCCCACTCCTCTTTTCTTGATGTACTGGAAAATATTAGGGTTCAATCAAACACCCTAATAATGGGTGACTTCAACTATCCCACCATTAAGTGGGAAAACTACTCATGTACCAACTCCTTAGCTCAACTCTTTCTGGAATTCATAAACTCCAATGCCCTGGATCAACTTATCCACACCCCTACCAGGGACAACAATATCCTAGACACCCATGCAGATGGACAATACAGTTACGACTGCTGAATCCTACACAAATGCACTCTATAAGCACTTACACGAGTGCATGGATCGTGCTATCCCAAACAGAACCAAGAAGCTATCCTCCAAAAAATAGGAAGCCAACCTGGTGATCCCCTGCCATAAACAATCTGTACAACAGAAGGAAGAAACTGTTGCAAAACAGAGTAAAATCCCATGAGTGGAGGAGCTCCCTGGTCAGTCTCATTAAGAAGTTGAGATCCCTTATAAGATCCTCCAAAGCTAGCTATGAAAACAAAATCACCACTAATTCTAAGGACAATCACAAAGCATTCTATAGCTATGGCAAGAATCTCGATGGCAACACCCAGATCTGCTCTGAATTACAACACGAAGGCACAAAAATTACAGAACCAACTGATATTGCCAACAACCTGGCAGATAGGTTCAGTGCTAACTTTACTCCCCATCACCCCCTAAAGGGCCCATATCTATACAGGAATAATGCAGAGTCCCTATAATCACAACTACGCAGGTAAAAACTGCACTCTCTAAAGCCAAAATCACAGCATCCATGCGACCAGACGACATCCCAGGCTGCGTTTTGCATGAACTTCGGAATGAACTGGCTCCCCACTTAAGCACCATGTTCAATAATAGCCTCACATCAGGCTTTGTGCTCACTGAATGGCACACAGCAACAGTTAGCCCACTCCACAAAGGGGGAGCCACCACTGATCCCGGGAACTATCGACCCATTAGCCTGACGAGCCTGGTCTGCAAGGCCATAGAATGTATCATCATGGAACTCATTAACAAAGACATTGGTAACCTCCAAACTCTGGATCCCACCCAGTTTGGGTTTGTGAAAGGCAGATCATGCCTCCTGAACCTGATCGACTTCTTTGAGGCAGTCACCAAAGCCGTAGATGAGGGTAAGGTGGTTCACACAGCCTATCTTGACCTCACCAATGCTTTCGACACCATCCCCCATTCTGGAATTATAGCTAAATTCACTAAACTAGGTATAAATCCCTACGTCACAAGATGGGTTGCCAACTGGCTCACTGACAGAACCCACACTGTAAAAGTTGCAGACTCCAAATCTGACCTCAAAGCAGTGACAAGTGGAGTACCACAGGGTTCCGTCCTGGGACCTCTCCTGTTTGGTATCTACTTCTCTGAAGTAAAGGTTAACACAGAAAGCCTCTGGTTAACGAAGTTCACAGATTACTGCAAACTAGGAGCCATAGTCAAGTCCCCAAATGATGTGGACATCCTACAGAAGGGCCTCGCTGAGACAGATGCCTGGTGTCAGAGCCATGGCCTCAAGCTCAATGCCAAAATGTGCAGTGTTATCCCCTTTGGTAAAAACTCTGTACCCATGAACTACCACATAGGCAGCAATCTACTTAACACTGAATGTGTGATAAGAGACCTTGGGACCCAGGTGGACAGTAGACTCTCCTTTGATAGTCACATCGCTACAGTAGTCAGGAAGTCCTTCTATGTGGCACACCTCATCATAAAAGGGTTCTCATCCAGGAAAAAAGAGATCATTGTTCCTCTCTACTCGACACTCATTAAACCCATTATAGAGTACAATGCCCCTTTTGGAATGTACCTCACAAGACATCTGCAGCAGCTGGAAAGGCCACAGAAGTACCTCACAAAGAGGATTACTGGCCTCAAAGAAATGCCCTTCACTGACCGTCTCAAAAAACTCCAGCTTTACTCCATAGCATATCACCTACTCTGAGGTGATCTCTGCCTAACATATTAAGCTATGTCAAAGCCAGAGCTGTTGGGCATGCTACACTTAAAGAAATCCCAATCCCTCCGAGCTACACGCTCTAGGGACCTAAACCTTGTCACCACAATAAACAGGACATGCTGGAGGGATAGATTCTTGTCCCAGAGACTTCCCATACTCTGGAACAGGCTACCCATCTATGTCAAGCAAAGTTCTTCATTAGCACTCTTCAAGAAAAATCTTGATGAGTGGATGGGAAATAGGAAATACACCCCAGGGATCAGTTCTGTGTCTCTACTCAACAGTGGCACAGAAAAATAACTTTCTTGGGTGGTGTAAGCCAGGGAACCTTGTTGGCTAGGCTTACGTAGGCCCTTGGGCTGATAGCCTAGTATCTACCTATGAACCTATGAACATAGGTTCATAGGTTTATACTAGGCTATCTGCCCTAAGGCATTTATAAGCCTAGCCCAATTTTTGTGGCTTACGCCACCCCTTATATGAAAAAATACTGTGCCCATTAGTTTGTTGTGCCTCTGTCCAGCAGTGACACAGAGATGATTCCCTGGATAAACCTACGATCTCCCATCCACAGGTCAAGATTTCTCTTGAACAGAGCCAGCGAGGTGCTCTGCCTCACATGGACTGGGATTTTATTCCACAGCATAGGGAGTCTCTGAGTGATAAATCTATCCCTCCAGCACGTCCTATTTATATCCGTGCAAAGGTTTAAGTTGCTTGCTCTAGTGGTTTTGGTGGATTTGGATTTTTTGAGGTGGAGCATGTCCATTAATTCCGGTTGGACATGGCCTTGTATGTCAGGCACATGTCACCTCTGAGCAGACGGTATGCAACTGAATAGAGCTGGAGTTTCTTCAATCTGGCAGCATATGACAGATTTTGGAGTCCCTTTATCCTTTTGGTGAGGAACTTTTGGGGTCTCTCCAATTGCTGCAGATGTCGGGTGAGATACATCCTGAATGGGGCATTGTACTCGATCATTGGTCTGATAAGTGAAGAGTACAGGGGAACAATGACCTCACTAGATCTGGATGTGAATCCCTTCATGATCAGGTGGGCAATGTAGAAGGTCTTTCTAACCACTTTAGCAACGTGAGTGTCAAAAGAAAGGCCACTGTCAACCTGGGTCCCCAGGTCCCTGATAACCTCTTCTGTGCTTAGTGGATTGCTACCTATATGGTAGCTTGGGGTTACCTTGTTTTTCCCAAAGGGTATGACTATACATTTTTTGGTGTCTAACTTCAGGCCATGGCTCTGGCACCAGCTATCTGTTTCTGTGAGATACATACTATAACAAAATCACCAGATTTGCTACCAATGCCAGTTCACGCTCTCACCACTGCCAATCCCTAAATACACTACACTGATTAGAATTCCCAAACCTACTATGATACCACCAACTCAACCTGGTGCACCAAATCTTATATTATCCTGAAAAAAGCCCTGCCCTGACCAGCCTCGTAACCTTGTACAATTCAAATAGGCAGTTATGATCCAGTAACAAAGCTCTAATAGAAAATATCCAATATAAAAACAGCTCTGGCAAATCTCTCTTCACTCACAAAGTAGAAAAAGAATGGAATTCCCTGTCTCTTGACCTTAGAATACAAAAATGTACATCCACCTTTAAAACCCAACTAATATCCTATCCATATACCAACCATTTATGTATCTGCAATGGACCTCCCTGAACTCCCATGCTTTAGTCAAACACGGGATACTGCATTACACTCTTCCTCTTTGTACATACTGTAAATATTATTTACATGTCTATACTATGCTAAAACTCTGCATGTCTGTAATGTGTGTTAACACATGACTGTACTTTATCTCTGCATTATTAGCTTGTTAACCTTACTGCATATGTACCTTGATTGTTTATTATAAATTGCTCATATTCTGTTTTTGGAGCTTTTCTCCCCAGGACTCTGCTGAAACTGATACTAGCTGTCCAGCCGGACCATCCTGGCAAACAAATGTTAAATAAATAAAGATAAGATTGTCAGTAGTGCCTGACTACAGATTTCTATATGTCTGTGATATGTCATGCAGGTGTAGACAAATTTCTCTGCAACTTATGTGAGAAGTTAAGCTTAAAAAGGTCACAAAATGAAAGTTTTATAAAGTACAAGCAGGTTTCAGGTACCTACACAGTACTGAAATCATACTGTAGGTAGAAAAGCAACCTAAGAGTTGAGTTAAACAGTAGGAGAAGGTGGAGTATTCCTTTAAGGAAAGCCTCATAATTAAACCCTCTTTCAGATCAGAAATCCAACAGGTGAAATATTTTTGTATTCTCTCCATTATTTCTTTTTCTTCACCAGAACCGTTGCAAAATGCATTGCAAAATGCATTCACTGGCTTTATAATGGCCTTAAGCAATGTTTAAAATACAACTAGATTCCTTGATTTAATAATATGAAGAATCACCTTTAGCATGCAATAAATATTCTTACTATCAACTTGACATAATTACTAAAATCAAGGGTATTGGAAACTATAATCTCCAGATCTATAAATATAATATTTTCTGATATGATGGCATTATCTAAGGTATAGGGGTAATTATTATTACTTGGACTAATATGCATAATCTTGCATTTCTTACTACTGAAAGAAACTCTATTTTTTTCTGAATTCAAATTAAATTTGGATAGTGAATCTTTTAGAATTAGTGTCTAGCTGGATGCTACTTCTGGTACTTTCTAGCTAGGAGAGAAAACTTTAAATATTTCTTAATAAGTACTACTACTCTGTTCTATAAACTTTTTGGCATGGTAATCATAGAATGACACATGCTTATACAATACATAGTCATAGAAAGGGATCAGCTTTATGTCATGTTTTAGAGAATGCATTTTTTAAACAAAAAAAAATCTTTATTGAATTATCACATATGACACAGGCAATCATTTATGTAAATGAAAACAAACCATATTAATATAGTTACAGCTGCAAACATTATACATTACGTATAATTTTCTATACAGTAATTGTCAGTCGAACATTACATAGCTCATTCAATTCCTGCCTTCTGTTAAACCTCATTCCTCCTCCAAAATATTATTCTGCATATATTGTTCCCACAATTCCCATTTTTCCATGTAAGTTGCTCCTGTAATTTTCTAAAGATCCCACTTCCACTTCTTTTATCTCTGTTACTACATTCACTACTTCTAGTACTGTTGGTATGGACTTTGATTTCCATTTTCTAGTAAATGCTGTCTTTGCAGCCACCAGTATAAACTCAGCAAGGCCTTATTATGTCTAGGCAATTTCAATTCCGTATCACAGCTCAAAAATAATTTTTTTAGTTAGACAAATTTGCTGACCCAGTATTTCTGACAGAGTAGTCTGCATGGAAGGTTTATACTCTGCCAACTAATTACAGTCCCCAAAAATATGTTCCCAATTACCTTTTCTTCCCTTTTACATCTTCAGCATTTGTTATCTACCTGAGGAAAAATTATTTGGAGTCTGCTGGGGTATAAAAATACCCATGCAAACATATCCAAGCAAAAATCCTATATCTTCTAGACTTTGTTGCATATTTTGAGGCATACATATATCCTCCCATTGTTCATTTCTGAAGTACTTATCCAGTCGCTCTTCCCAATCCTTTCTAGCTTCCTCTGATTCCTATAGTTATCATGCAGTATTTTATATGCCTATTAATTATCCAGTGTTTAACAACAACTGCTGTTCTACAGTCTACTAAAAACTACCAGTGCTGATCTTTCACTTAGGATTCCCCTATTCCTTGATAAGGAAAGAAACCTCTACCTATAACCTGTCCAAATGTCCAAATGGCCTCTTCCAATTCTATTACCTTTCCCTGTCTAATTATTTGCTCCCAATACCATGGTTCTTTTTCCAGTAAATTCAAGCCCCCTGTTGCGTATTCCCCGTACCCCTAATTGCAGTCATCCTTACCGTTTGAATCTCCTTTAAACATTCCTGTGTTGGCTTAGTTCTTAGAATACTTTTTGCAACTTTATAAATATTGTATCCTGTATGTTTGTTGCTATTCTCCTTAAGGATCTGCATCCAAAATCCCACTTTCTCCTAATTTCTTGAGCTTCCCCATTTCATCAGCATCCCTTTCCATTCTGAATTATAGCTTTCTGCTTGTGCTTCATGCAGGAGCCTTAATTGTGTAGCTCTGAAATACCCCTTCAAATCATATAATCCCAAACCACCTTGTTCTGTTGGAAGGATAAACTTATCCCACTTGACTCCTCCCTCTTACTCTCCTGTTTAAAATCCTTCAGCTCATTACTAATTGCTATCCACAACTTATCCTCTGGTTGATAAAAATATGCCTGACCTGTGTATAAACTTAAAGGTACTAAAACATTTTCACTGCTTGTATTTTGCTATCCATATCCATAAAACAGAGCTTCCAGATTCTCAGTTTTTATTTTATCATTTGTCTAGTCTCTTCCCACATCTCCTTAGCAGCCATAACACAATTGTTTTTAACCCATACTCCCAAATGCTTCATTTTATTATGTCCCTATAAATATGGATATATTCATGTGTGGTTACATAATTTACAGCTATTGAATTTGTTCTATCTTCATTAATTTTGTATCCCAAAAGACTTGAAACTGTCTCAGAATATCCAACGGTGAAATTCCTTTTCTGGTTTTTATCAGGTACAAAATAATATCATCTGCAAATAAAACCATTGTTTTGATTACCATACAGATTATATCCTTGAATTTCTGAGTCCATTGTTTTCTTTGCCAGTGTTTCTAAATATAACACAAATAACAAAGGTTGCCTGGTTCCTCTGTTCAATGAAAACTTATCAGAAAGGACCCCTAACTTTAATTTTCACCTCTGATCCCTCATATATCCTTCTAGTTAATCTTATTATTGTATCAGGGAATACAAATGATTCCATTGCCCTACTCATAAAAATCCCAGCTGACTATGTAGAATGCTTTTTCGGCATCAAGACCCACCAACAGTGGTATTTTCATACATTCTGCCTCCTTCTGGATCATCATTGTTCTATTAATGTTAACAAATGTTTGTATCCCCTCCACAAAACCACATTCACCCATATCTATCAATTTTGGCATCACCTTTGCCATTCTTATAGCCATTATATACATAAACACTTTCTAATCATGGTTTAGAATTGAAATGGGCCAATGTGAAGCTGGTTCTGATGGGTCTTTACCATTTCAGGTATTACAGCCACCACAGCTTTCTTCCAGGATGTTAGTACTTCTCTTCCTTTTAAAATTCTCTTAAACAAAACCTTATAGAGGTTTATTAATTTCTTCCTAGTTTCCAAATGTCCACAGGAATACCATCTATTCCTGAAGATTTTTGTATAGATTGGTTAAACATGACTATTTTTATCACATCTCCTTCTATCCTAACTGTTAATTATTGAGCCTCATTTACCCCTAACTTTGGCATATTTAATTCTTCCATAAACATTTCCATTTGAACTTTTTCTTGATTTCCACATTTCTCTGCTTTATATAGCTTTTCATAAAATTCCCAAAATATTTATAATACCTATACTGGATCTCTAGTTATTTTTCTTGTTATAGGGTCCCTTAACTCTTCAACAACTCATACTTTCTGTTGCCTGAGCTGTTGCGCTAAAAGCTTTTGTGCCCTGGAGTTATTATCAACAACCAGTTACTTAGCAATCTTTCTAAACTCCTGGATATTATTCAGGTAGTGCCTTACTTTCTCTTTAGCACTCTACAGTTGCACCTCTTCTTGTTCTCTGAGATTCCCCTTATTCTACAATATTTATTCATTGTCAGTCCCTCTCAGTAATTCTCATTACTTCTTAACCATATCTCTTTTTCTTTTATTTCAATGATAATTTTAAACTCCACTTTCAATTTGTTCCATTTCCTAGTTACATTTTCTAAAGCAATTTATATCTTCCCTAATAACTCCCGAATAACTTCCACTACCCATTCCTTAAGTTCATTTCTGTTTAACAGATAGGTGGGGAAGTGCAAGTGTCTGATTTTCATTTCATTTCCCTGCATTTTTTTAAATTATTCTTGACGTGTAATCTGAAATAGTTAGTGGATGCATATCAAAACTTTCAATTAAATGCACATGCTCCTGTGAAATATAATTTCTGTCTAGCCTAGCTCAGTTTTTGTATCTTGGGGAATAATATTTAAATTTTCTCTCTGAGTTCCTGCTACTGAATTCACATATTCCATACCAAATATTTTCAGAAATCTCTTCAGAAATCTACCCTCTTTTTTATATATTTCCCCTTCTAGGCTACCCAGATGCATCCTTGCTGCTGCAAATCAAATTTATGTTCCCCACCTATAAATAATATTCCCTGCTGAATGCTGCTTATTTCTCCCATAATTTCTTAAGCTTCACTGTAGCTGATTTACACAGAATATAAATGTATGGCAGCATAATCCTCCTTCATTGCCAGTAACCCCTTACTGCTACATTTCTACCATTATTATCTTTTTTTCTCTTCTATTAATATCAGAGCTTCTCTAGCAATTAATATAAGTACTATCCCTTTCCTTTGTCCCAGATATTCCACTAAATAATCATTCTGAAATCCTTTCTTTATCAAATTCACATGCTTAGTTCTTTCCATATGTGTCTCCTGTAGCATAACTATTTGCACTCTGCATTTCTTAATATAATTCGCAACTCTTTTTTTGTATATGCCTGTGAAACCATTCATGTTCAAAGATAATCCCCCGGGTTCTCAAAAGCTTGCACGGAGTGCAAGATCGGTGCAGGAGCTCAAGCAGGCAATAAGTCTGCCGTGCAATCCAGGAACAGCCTGCAGGGGAGTGCACGAGCGCTCCTGCACTAATCCTGCACGGACTAAGCCCTGGTATGCAAATCACCCCATTTTCAGGTGAAATCCATGCAAATGAGGTGATACTGCAATCCAGAAAGCTTGCAAAAATCCATGCAAGACTTGTGCTTTCTGCAGAAATGTACTCGGTTAGTAACCAAGTACATTTCTGCAAAATCCAAAACGGAGCTGACAACTCCAAATAAAAGCTGCATATCATGTAGTAAGCATGCCAATGGCCAACTATAAGGCCATTGGCATTGCAAACATTAAAAAAATATAAAAATCAACTTTTTTTTAGCTGATCTTGGCTGTTTAAGCACAGGGCAGCGGTGCACAAACGGGATTGGGGGAAACATAATAAAATAAACCTAAAATAAGCATTCTAACTAAAATAACTACTCTGCCATGCAAGTCAATGGCAGGCAAAAGACAACCAGGCCAGTGAGTAATGGTTGCTAAGGGGGGAGGCTCAGTGTGAGATATGTAACTATGCATTAGCAGGGAATCATATGCAAATGAGGGGAAGGATAGTGAATCCCAGTTTTCCCCAACATGTGAGTCAGGTCCCAACAGTGTAAGAGTTGGAATAGCTTAGTGCAAGCCTAGGAGTTAGGTGACATCATGGGTGTGTGTGTCAGGCGTACTGTAAGCAGATTGGAGCCCTGTGGCACGGGTTTGCTTCTAGCTTAGCACAGCTAAGCTAGGGGTGTGTGTCTAAACTTGCTTAGCACTCTTTACAAAGCCTAAGCAGGTGTGCGCGCCACATACTGGGTTTTACGGGAAGAAAACAGAGGTTAAATCAGGAAATAGCAGCAGTGTGCACATTTGAGCACTCTGTTTGCGCAGCGCGCACACGGGCTTAAACAGGAAGGCAATGGGAAGGGTAAACAGCAGTATGAAGGTAACCAAGGAGAAATAGCTTAGCTGGCAGGTGAAATGTATCAGAATCATCCAATTACACAGGCAGCAGACCAGCCCAGCCCAGAACACTACTATAAACTAAGCAAATAACTTCCCCTCTGTTTTTTCCCACACTCTACACCACCGGTGTAAACAAGCGGGGAACTTTTAACACTCACAACAGCAAAATGATAGGGGCTGCAATAGCTATCATACAACTTGTGGAAGAGGCTGAGCGTGGTGAAAATGTGAATTTTGTCGACCAACCCACAGTGAGGAGACGAAGAAGAGTGTACAGACCCAGGGTAACCTACCAGGGGCTACATGAGCTGGAGCTAGTGGAGCGCTATAAGGTGGACAGGGACCTCCTACAGCAAACTGTTGAGCTGTGCCGGCCATGCCTGACACACAGAACTAACAGAGGGAAACCCATCCCAGTGGATACCAAGGTATGTGTTGGCCTAAAAATATTAGCTACAGGTACTTTCCAAAGGCCAATTGGGGATATGATGGGGATTTCACAGGCATCAGCATCCAGGGTACTCCACCAGTTCCTGGATGTCATGTCAGCACATGTTGGTGAGCACGTATATTTCCCCAACACCCATGAGGCATTGGCCAGCAATATGCAACTGTTCCACCAAATAGCAAAATACCCTGAGGTAGTGGGTGCTATAGACTGCATGCACATATGCATCAAAGCACCACCCGGTGAGTGGGGTAGGGTCTACATCAACCGCAAGGGCTTCCCCTCCATCAACTGCCAGGTCATGTGTGATAATAAATGTGTGTGCTGGCTGCCCTGGAAGCTATCATGATTCCCACATCTGGCATCTGACGCAGCTGTACCAGAGATTTGCCAGTGGGGACATCCCTCACTGTCACCAACAGCACTGGGCAGGGCCACACAGCCCCCCACCATTGTCAAGGCCTGCACAGGCACAGAGTGACTCGGAGAAGGATCAACCTGAGCCTGCCCCAGTAGGCAGAAGGAGGCGTGCCCAGTATGCCCTGGCCTTAGCAAAGCGACAACGCAAAGCACATACACAGAGAATGGAGGGACCCAGGGAAAAACACCTCTCTCCAACTCTCACATACAGTAAAAGGGATGCCAAACAGTACACTACCTGTGCCTAACCATGTGTAGGGAGTGTAGTATGTGCATCTGACATAGGCAGCACTGCAGCACCACCCTCAGTACTGGGACACCCACAAGGTAAGTGACTCACACATGCCAGTCAGGGGGGGGGGTCACATACCCAACAACAGTCACAGCCAGCAGGATAGGTGTAGACAAACAAAAACAAAGGCTGTGCTATGGCCTCTGAATGAGGCCTATGGGTAACCTCCTCCCAGGCCTACACAAACAGACTACAGCAGGTCAGGCTGTGGGATGTCAGTTCTGAAGGATAGGAGGTCAGAAACTAATATATAGGTAATTAAAAGCTAAGATCTGTAGTACACTGGTATGCCTCTAGCCAGCACAATAGGTAAGACTACAGACTGAAATGGAGCTAGTACAGTCCTAGCAAATGTGTACAAGTGTCAGGTGTGCCCTCCCCATCCGACACAGAAATGTAGTCACAGTCAGGTGTGCCCCCCCCCAATCCTGTGTAGAAATGTAGAAATAGTCAGGTGTGCCTCCCCATCCTACGTAGAAATATAGTAACAGTCAGGTGTGCCCCCCCCACCAATCCTGTGTAGAAATGTAGAAATAGTCAGATGTGCCCCCCCATCCTATGTAGAAATAATATAGTAACAGTCAGGTGTGCCCAACCCAGTCCTGTGTAGAAATGTAGAAATAGTCAGGTGTGCCCTCCCATCCCACATAGAAATATAGTAACAGTCAGGTATGCACCCCCCCCCACAATCCTGTGTAGAAGTGTAGAAATAGTCAGGTGTGTCCCCCATCCTATGCAGAAATGTAGTAACAGTCCATGCCAAATGATTGACGGAGACCCTGCAGAGACAGCATGCTATCTGTAGGTGTAAAACACAAAGGTCAGCACTGCAGTACAAACTACCTGGACTCGATTCGCACATTTAATATAGACGGCCGTACTGGGCATGCCTACACACTTGGAGTACTGAAGGCAATATCAGTCAACAACATACTGAAAGGTCATACTGGGCATGCTCACTCACTTAAACACATGAAGGCCATGTCTGCAAACACCAGTGGACCAGACATATCTGGCAGCCGCAGATGTAAGTGCAGACACTCCCTCAGTATGCACCACACATGCTTTGCACATGCAGTGGATAGGAATACAGGCATATATGTAAGGACAACACACTATAATAAGCCAAAGGTAGACATACATAGATGTGTGGAAGAGGGCGACTGTGACAAGGAGTCATCCAGGGCTCTCCCACCCAGCACACAGCCGAAGTGCCACAACCACACGAGAGTCTGATGTCAAACACTGCAGATACTAGCCACTGGTATCTGTCAGCATTGCAGAGTATGTGGTGCACATGCCAGCTGTGCAACATGACTGTTCAAGGAAGTAGTCATCTAGCAGCTGTATACACGTACTTGTGGAATATGACCCTGGTTGTGACGTGTCAACCCCTAGATTAATGGGTTATGGCCCATGCACAGACACTTCTCGCCCCATAGCCCCAGTATGACAAGCCTGCTGAGGTCATCTACTGTGAAATACACCTTTGGGAGAGCAGTATCCCAGTTATCTCTGTGGTTTGTCCTGTAACTCTGTACTGCTGTAGTGTAATAAAATAATTTAGGTAGAAGTTCAATTCCCAGACATGGCAGCTGTGTGTGTTTGTTTGTGTCTGTGTAGAAAGCAATGCTTTTTAGGGTAGTCACACTCCCTACAATTCAAATGCTCATCTTTAGCAAGGCTGCTAATGTCATCCACCTAGAAATATACTTCTGGGGAGCTGTAGCCCAGTAATCTCTGTAGCGCATCCTGTAACTGCGACCTGCTATAGTGTGATAAATTAGGTAGCTGTTCTAATCCCAGACATGGCAGGTGTGTGTGTGTCTGTCTGACTCTGTGTAGAGAGCAATGATTTTAGGATAGTCACACTCCCTACAATTCAAAGGCTCATCTTTGGCAAGGCTGCTGATGTCATCCACCTAGAAATACACCTCTGGGAAGCTGAAGCCCACTAATCTCCATAGCAGATCATGCAACTGTGTACTGCTGTAGTGTAAAAAATTAGGTAGATTGCTGTTCTAATCCCAGACATGACAAGTGTTTGCGTGTCTGTCTGTGTAAAGAACAATGCTTTTTAGGGTAGTCACACTCCATACAATTTGTATGCTCTACTTTGGCAAAGCTGCTGATGTCATCCACCTAGAAATACACCTCTGGGAAAGATGTAGCCCAATCATCTCCATAGCACATGCCATAACTGCATACTGATGTTGTGTAATATAAACCCCCCATTAGGGGTTCTATACCCACATATGTCAGTTGTGGATGCTTTGTTTGCATTTCAATGTCTGTGTGGGGAGCAATGCATTTTAGGCTAGTCACACTCAGTACATGTCCAATGGCCTACTTTTGCAGTCCTGCTGATGTCATCCAATGTGAAATACACCTTTGGGGAAGGAGGTCTTCAATAGTCCCTGTGGTGCATTCTATAACAGCTCCATGCTGTAGTGTGATATAGACCTCTGGTAGGGGTTCTATATCCACACATTTCGGTTGTGGATGTTTTGTGTGTGTTTCAATGTCTGTGTGGGGAGCAATGCATTTTAGGCTAGTCACACTCAGTACATGTTCAATGGCCTCCTTTGGCAGTCCTACTGATGTCATCCAATGTGAAATACACCTTTGCGGAAAGGAATACTCTAGTAATCTCCGTGGCATGTACTATAACTGTGTAGTGCTGTAGTATAATAAACTAGTCAGGTAAGAGTTCAACTCCCAGACATGACATGGGTGTGGGTGTGTGTGCATGTGTGGGGTGTGACATCATGGCCAAGCAATCACAGCAACCGCCCCTATTACCTAGAGCACACTCTCAACCCATGTCACATACACACATGCCAAGGCGACAGCCAATATGTGTGTAGTACACTGCATATTGGCAATATAGAGAGATTGGAGTAGGGCATGGCACTCTGCCCAATAGGCACATACTTGCAGACAGTGCACCTGCAACACCTGCGGTGCCATCACATGTGACCCACTGAAAACATGCCCTGTATGGACAGATGCCACTGACACCTATCAATGTAGGCGCAGGGTTGACCTGCTGTCAGGTGGCCAAGACTGGCACATCTGATGATAATCTGTGTACACAACACCCCAGGTACAGTTCCACATGTCAATGTACAAGCATGTGTGCACATCCCAGACACCATCCATGTCATGTGGCCTGATGCCAAGGCTCATCACCTAGCTTTGTATAGGCATCTGGCACAGTCAACCACCACATACCCATGGCACCATGTGTATGATCACATCCACACTCACTACAACCCCCAGTGGCATACAGATGATGTCAGATACCCATTGCCCATATAACCTTTGGTGTGGTGCATGTGATACCTGCACAATAAGTGTTGTGGCAATCTCACTAGGGATGAGCTGTATTAGTGTGTCAAAGTGTGTGGGACCATGTGAGAGTGTGGCTGTGTTGATGCTGGCACCTGTTCATGTGGACAGGCACATGTACATCACCTACTGTATAGCTACCACATCCCTGTTGCAGATGTCACTCACCATCACATATATGTTCTGCAGACTCCACAACAGGTAACCTATGTGGTGCATCCAACAACTGCATAGGACTGTGATAGCACTAAATAGTCATCAGGGGTTTGATACCCTGTGCTGGTAGGTGTGTGACACAACATGCTTAGATTTTACTCTCCCCCCCCTGACTTGTGATGCCTCTGTCTGCCTCTCTCACTCTCTCACTGGTGGATGTGGAGACCTATACCTGCTTTTCATAGGCAGCAGCATGTGTATTTTAGGTAATGCTCATGATCAGCTGATGGCCTCTGTATGAATTGCAGCCCTTCCCTAGCTGATCACATGTGAAACAGCTGTGGTAACATTCCCATAGTCAATTTCATGGAAACACACTCCAATATCTAGGAACATCATGTTTGTGTTGGTCCTTTTCATTCACTGTGGGCAGGAACTCATTCTGTTGTTTGGCAAACAGCATCTCAGATGGAGTGGGGATTTACCTCTGACAACATACACTGTGGAAACAGGCCAACACACAGAAGGGGGATGTGACTGACCTGACTACAGACTATAAGTGCTGCTATACTGCATTCAGAGTAATGTTGGTTTAACAGGGTGTGTGCAGATATGGCTGTCCTACATGTCAGTTGTATGTTTATGAGGACTCCCCATCTGTAGGGTCATCTGAAGACTGGGCAGTGTGTGACGCCTTTGGTGTCATGTGTTACCCACAGAACATGTATCTGTGAACTTGCAGAAGGTAGTGTGAGGATTGCAGTCTGAAGATGTTGAAAGCCATGACAGTTACTGACTTCATATCCCTCATAGGGCATATGTTGCAATAAACCCTGTTACAACAGTAAATGTATGATGTTATCACAGCAACGTGTCAATACTGGCCCTGTGTATGTGCTTCCAGCCACAACTCAGTCAGCCTTTGTACATTAAGAGGTGCATATGTGTTGTGCACCATAATTAGTGTCATCATATCTGATAACAAGCCAGTGAGATATCAGACTCCTACACATGTTATGTAAAGTAGGGGTTATATTTGATGACATAACCTGGACATACTGTGGTTGTTTGTACAGTACTGAGGTCTGTGTACTTATGGTGAATGTCGACAGTGTGTGCATTGTTAATATGTACCTTGGCCTGTGTACAGACTGTGGTAGTTGTCATCGTCCTAGGTCCCGTCCTATTTGATGTTACATGCTGCTCCACTGTATGTTGCCGTATTGGCTTACATGTTTGTAGGGCCATGCACACACATGTCCCATACGACAGTCAGCCATCAGACCAAACTGTGTAGTGGCCCAGTATATGTAGGGTTAGTGTGTGAGTGGCACATATGAGGATGGTGTCGAACAGATGGTCCATATACTGTAATATCATGCTAGCTTGCCATATGTGGCTGTGGCTGTGTTCTTTGGTTGTGGTTATGCACTTTCACACAGGTGTATCTTACCCTGTGCTGTGACATGCCTGTACAGCCTGCTATACATGCAGGTACATGTGCATTCCCCCATAGGAGATGTAGCCCAATGTTGAGCCAGTCTGCCTGTAGCCTGCAGAGTGCATTGTTACATGCCTAGCAGCTTAGTGTACTTACCCAGTGAAATGTCATGTGCAGGTACTTGCCAGATGTCCTGCTGCCGGGCCTCCATTAACAGTCATGTATATCAGACAGAGCAGTGGGATGCTATGCAGATGTATGTCAATATCTAGTGGGTAGGATGTGGCCATGGCACCCCTGTACCAACAGTCATTACATGTCAGGCCAGACAGGAGTGTGCGAATGCATAACCTATGTTGGCATACGTATACCAGTCGTTATGTGATATACCCATCTACATGGCTGTTAATATCCATATTGTCAGGCATGGTACACATGTTTTGCACTAAGGGGTTTTGTGTATACCTCTGGACTGTACAGAGTGTGTCAGAATGTCCACAGTATCTCTGCTGCAGCCGACAGGGGCAGTGCGTACATATATGTACCTTGCTGTGTATACGTAGACATATAGGTGTAGACATATATATGTGTTGATGTAGGCATTTGCATGTATATATGTTCATATATATTTATAGATATGTATATATTTCTAAATATACACATATATATATATATATATATATATATATATATATTATATAATATATAATATATATATATATATATATATATATATATATATATATATATATCGACATAGATATGTTGTATCTGTTTAGATATTAATATATTTACACACGCACATACATCTAGATGTTGGTATACATTCCCTATACTGTTGCATGACTGGGCTGGATGATATGTTTCAGAAAACATCAGATTTATGTGTGTCTGGCATGGCTTAGTAGTAAGTCACTTTGTCTATGGTGTGCAGAGGCTGTTTATTTTGTTGCTGGGCAGAACACAGGCCATTGGATACAGAGTGATTAAGGCACTTTAAAGCAGTTGTAAGCAGGTTTGCGTGGTGGTAAGCACTGCTAACTTCCGGTTGCAGTTTGTTACACTCAGTTAGCTTCTAAATTGCCTAGTCTGTGTAGGCAGTGCTTACCCCTGTGCAAACGCACTCAAACACACTTACTTTTGCTTACATATACTTACTACTGCTTATTTGTGCTTAAACCTGCTTACTAGTGCCTTAGTCATTATGACACTGACACTTCAAATGTGCATTTCCTGCAGTACTCCAGTTCGTAAATATGTTATTTAGTGGGTTTTGCAACAAAAATATTGGTTATAACGTGCTTTGCCATGTAAAATAGACTGTGCTGCTGTGGGACTCAAACTGGGAATGCCTGCTCATTAGGTGAATACTCTACCCACTACACTATTGCTGTGCTGCTTCATTTGCATATATCTTCCTTGTTATCCTTTTCAGCCTTTTAAGCTGCTTTAACCGTAGCTAAGTGCTGTGCACACCTGTTCACCTACAGTTAGCTATACTCAGATTTTAAAAAAATAAATAAAGGGGTTCCTTCATTTGATTTTTATATACTGTTGCTGTTATACACATGGGGAACTGTTGGTGGGGATATGCAGACACCTATGAGCGATCTTGCTCATTTCTTACCACTTTTTGCTGTTCTACATTGCAGGGGCGTATTTATTCTGAGAGCTCTGCTCTCAGATACACCCCCTGCACTCGTACATGCTCCGTGTAAGCCTAGGAGCTCGGACAGCACATCTTCATTAATATGCATAGCATGCTGCCATCCTGCTCCTAAATTGGTGCTTCTGTGCAGGGCTAAGCTAGTCCTGCATGGAAGATTAGTGAATCTGGGTGAATATGTAAAGTGTTACCATTATGATAAGAGGTTAATATTTCCACCTGTTATGTATAAAAGCTTTTTTAAATGTTTAGTTTGCTTTTGCGTTACATGCATGAACTAATGTTTGGTAGGTTGATCTTTTACACAGTTGTTTCTTGTCATATCCATTTGACCTTATCTCACATCTTATAAGATGTTTTGTTTTAATGAAAACACTCAGAAAAAAAAAAAAAAACAAACGCACCCCCTGTACACACCACAATGCATTAACTTAATACAAATACATACAGCTATGTACATATTTAAAAAGTTAAATTTAACCCTCCTAATAGCAACAATTGTCCCACATTGACAGCTACACTAACGGGTTTTAATTGATCTATAATGAAGGTTATCCATTCTAAGATGCATGGTATAGCCTGTGTGTCTACTTACACTAAGTGATGTCTGTTTTTGTCTCGTATTTTTCTCCCAGATGTAGAAAACAACTTAAATTCTTTCAGAAAGCATTATCTTTTAGCCATTGAAAGAAAAAAGCATTCTGTTTTTGTTCCTTTTTACCAGCTGGCCTTCATAGACCCATGAGAACCAAATACATTGTTAACTTCAGCTGCAGGTTTCTCATGTTGTAGTATGAACTTTTTTTTGCTAAAGGAAAACTTTTCATTGCATTCAATGTTCTTTGACTTGCTTCCACTTAATACTTTCTAGATCAACCCAAGGGCCTTAGTCTAGTCATTCCCAGTTACCTCTTTCCTTCTTCTTTCCCTCTCCTTAATGTTCTTTCAAACATTAATTACAGTTAGTATGCCTTATGCTTTGGAGTCCCCTACAAGATTAAAAAGTAAAAAAAAGTCTGATATTTCCATGTTTTCTTGTTCAGCCATATTTCACATATGTGATTGATGCTTTATAATCCCAGATTTATTCACAAATTTCCAAACTGATAATTTTCTTCCTGTTGATCTCCACCTGCCAACTCCAGTCCCTGTTTCATTTCCGTGGTACTCCTGGTTCTTCTAGTCAACCCCTGTATTTTTTTCTGTCTCTCAAGCATTTCCCTTGGAACACTGGAAAATGTTTCACTGGCAAAATCTCTCTATGAGCTTTATTATCAGAAGAATAAGAAACAGAATACCCTTTTATTTGATAGCTCACTTTATGTTAGACAAACTGTTGTATTTCCTTCTTAACCTTTTCTGCATCAAAAAATTATTTTGACCCTCCAGGAAAACATATTCTGAAGGTAGTTGACTACAGCAGCTTGAATATCGCACCTGCTTCTTGACACTCCTTGACTGCTGAAATAAATTTAATCCTCTTCTGCTTGGTGTGCAGTGAGTAATCAGTTTTCACAAACACTCTACTGTCTCCAACTTTAAGTACGTTGCCCTTCTGCTACAGTTTTTCAGAATCAACTCTTTCTGCCCATATGATTGTATCTTTACTATTAATGGTCTTGGCTGCTTTCTCATGGTCAAGTTTGGAGCATACACAAAATGTACCCATTCATTTAACACCTCCTGCTGTGTAATATCAGTCCAGCTGCTAATTTGTGCTTTCATAAAATTAATAAAGTCTGATCCTTCCAGTTTCTCTGGTGAAGCAGAAAATGTCATGTTTTCCCTACAGGTTTTATCTGCCAATTCTTTCATTGTTTGAAACATCTCCAGTCCCATACTCAGCCAGCTTTTACTTCATTTTGACCACTGATTTTTGCAGTTTTACCAGCTCACCTGAAAATCTGTTTAACGCTTCTTCCATTTTTCCCAGCCATTTGTTATTTGAATTGATATACTCCTTCAGTGTTTCATTCATTTTAATCAGCTCTGAGCAAATTTGACTTTTTTCCACTAGATTACTGGAAGCTATCTCTTGTAGCAAAACTGAAGCTTGAACTGATTTTTACTGAACAACTGCAGGATTCTTCCCAGTCAGTGTTTTCTCCTCAATTTTTGTGGCTTTTTTTCAGGTTCTCTAAATTTCTTCTTTGCTGGCATCCAGGCAGTGCACTTACTAGCCAATAACTGAAATGTATCCAAAAAGATAAATTCACTGGCTCTCTTTTATGAGTTTTTGTTTTCACTGTGGGGGAGCTGAAATTAAGCTGTTATTCAGTGAGCAACCATTCTTAGAAGTTAACATAATGCAGGTTTGTTTAGAATATGCATGATAATCCATGGTTCCTTTAAAATCAAGTCCATTATTAACACTACAGCAGTTTAAGATGGATATTTTCAATCCTTCTCAATCCTCTCTACTAACATCAATGTATTAATATATGTTATTTCATGCAACATACCCAACTCAACATTACTGTTCATGTAACAAACTGATTATATTATTTTGCTCACAAATGAGTGTTGTTGTTACACAGCCACCATTCTCCTTTTCCTAGTTGATGTTCCTATATTTTTCCCAATGCATATCGGTATAGAAAATCAAATAAAGCTCAGTTAAAATAATTTTAGTAATGCCATTTTTTATGAAGATTGCTGAGTTAGGAAGCAATATGTCTTTTGCACTGTTTAGGATTTCTGCAAAGTCACTCATGAACTTCATTAAACAGTTTGATAACATCCGTAGTATAAACTTGAGCTGTCAGTAACACAGGTAATAGGAACCTCAGTTCTGAACAGCTTGTTTAAGCATTCAGTTAACAGCATATAGAGCATATCCATGGGCAAATTTCTGCAACAGCTCTTTCAGAATGAGGAAACTTAAGCAGGAGTGAAAAGATGCAGATATAATATTGTAACACAACTGTTGGCTTGGGAGTAACTTTAATAAAAGTGATCTGGTCAGCCAACAATCACTGTGTATAAGGCGATAGCATCTGTGCTGAAAAATACCTAATTCATACTGTGGAAGCCAACAACTCTGAAGATAAGAGACTCTTTCTGATTTGTCAGCTAGGTACTACTGCATCAAGCTTTCCTGGGCAACAAATGTTGCATAAAGGGGTAGTACCTATTTTTTATTAGGATAATCTCATTACAACTTTGGACATCTCACATAATAAGATAATAAACAAGTTATCTAACTGAGCCATGAGCTGGCTTACAGAAAGTTCCAAGATTGTTATGAGAGGGAACTCCGTATGGTAGAGTCAATCATTTAGCCAATCATTTTTAAAATACTCAACTGATCCCATTATTTTTATCTTGCATATTTTAAAACACTGTGGCTCACACAGTCTAGAACAGCTAAATATGTTTAAATGCATGTCTACACCATATATATATATATATATATATATATATATATATATATATATATATATATATATATTTATATACATACATGATTTTATCATGAAACACTGAACACTTACAATGCCAAAAAACAAAAAACAATCATTTTAGATCTAATCTAAAGTGATCAAAAAACAACAAAAATTAAAACTCAGCTTTTTTTTTGCAGGGGTGCACCTTCCACACCACCTGCTGTTTATATGTATCAGTTTTGATATCACGCAACAGCAGGGTAAGGGCAAATACCCTTACCCAGCTGCATCAAAATCCAGTACAAAAGGCTGCTGGCAAAAACTCCATTGAAAACCTTTGCTCATATGAACATTTGCCATTATTCACATCTTTTTCAGGCTATAAACAACAGTGTTCACTCAAATGAGCATTCACTGTTATTCATAGCCTGAAAAAGTGTTTTCTAATATGAGCATTCACTGTTTCAGACAACTGTATATATATATATATATATATATATATATATATATATATATATATATATATATATATATATATATATATATCTGCAGAGCATGCCTAGAGATAGGAATTTTCACCTTAACAGCCTTTATATTTGTAGATGGCAAAAAATGTAAGTTGTGCATACATTTAGGTTCATAATCTAATACTAGGCAAAGAGTTATTAGACCATTATGAGCCTAGCCCAAAATGACCCATTGCCATTAATTTCTTCCATCTTTCAGGGATTGCACATAAGAATGCCCATCCAGTTGTTCAAACTGATTTGAATGTTGCTAGGGTGTTATTTTGTTTGATATGTAATGCTGATTTATTTTAGACATGGAGAATATGTTGTAACATAAAGCTCTCACAATTTCCTATTTACTGTGGATGAAGATTTATTTAATTTGCACTTGTTTTAGTGAAATCCTTGTTTCTACAAAGATATAGAAGGTCAAGGAGGGCAGGATCTTCCATGTCATGAAAAATATAGATAACCATGGATGAATCTCTAGGAGACTGAGTGTAGGAGGGAGCTATCAGATGTCAGGATAATGGAGGGAAAGGAGGCCTGATTTTTTTTTTGTCATAAATGAGTACCTTGTTCTCCATTGGCCCTTTTTTTCAATTATAAAGGAATTCCCAATACTATTCTGGCATGTCCAAAGGTCAGTTGTCAATCTCCTCTCCGGTCCAGCTGGTGAATCTGGGAATCTTGAGGCAATGTTACAACTGCCTCATGTACACAGACAACCCTCTCCTCCTCCCAACAAATTCCAACACATGTGAGAGATGCAACCATATAGCCAAACTGGAGGCTAAGCTCTGTCAACTCAGTACTGGCGTAAGCAGTCAGGAGGAGAAGGAAACCACACTCACTACAATTCCAGTCTCACATAGACCTACCACGACAGCAAACCAAACACATAAACACACAAAAACATACTCGGAGGCTCTAAATAAAAATCTGCCTAAGCAGCAGAGACCTCCAAAGCAGACACCCAAGCAACTGCTACCCCAAAACAAAACATGTGCAACACATAGCTCACAAAGCCAGTGTGCCGAACAGTCACAGCCCTTAAGGCTAAACAACACACCTGATACACTTGTAATAGGCGACTCTATCGTCAGGCACACTGACGTCCCACTCACCAGGCTGAACAAGGAGAAGGTCATGGTGAGCTGCCTGTCGGGTGCTAGGATCTGCCACATAACACAAGCACTCAGGTCACTCCAAGGCAAGTACAAATGTGACTCAGTCATTGTCCATGCTGGTGTGAATGACCTGAGACGTAGCTCCCTGGACTACATGAAAAGAGACATAGAGGAGCTCTCTGAGCATGTAGCCCAGGCCGGTATGACCCTGACCTTGAGTAGCATCTTACCCTCACCAAGAATGATGCCTCAATATGAAGACAAGATGATCAATTTCAACAATTGGCTTAAGTATTGGTGTCATTCAAAGGGGATCCAATGCTTGTCAGCCTGGGATGACATGCTCGACAAGCCACAATGCTTCGCTAGGGATGGCTTGCACCTGTCACCCCTGGGCTTTCAGATATTGGCAAAGGCTCTTGCCACCCCTATAGTGCCTTTTTAGGCAAGGCTCAAAAGACAAACCCACCTCCATACGTATCACAAGGGATAAGAAACTAAGAGTAATGCTACTCAATGCCAGAAGTCTAAACCTCAAGATGCATGCACTCGAAACTCTCCTTAGCATGGAGAACATTGATATCTGTGCAGTAACAGAAACCTGGTTCAAGGCTCCCGAGAACACCCCAGCACTCCCAGGTTATACCTCATACCATGCTTTTTGGCCCTAAAACTTGGACCAAACCACAAAAGGAGGGGGAGTATCAATATTCGTCAAAGATACCCACACCTCCAGGTTGGTGGCACAGCACGAAGCATCAGAGAATATCCATGTGCAACTAACAGTGGGTAAAACTGCCTTCCAGTTTATAGCCTGCTACAGACCACCCTCCCAAACCCAGGAACCCCACTCGGCCTTCCTGAGAACACTGGAAAATATGAAGGTCTCTCCAAGCACCATTATATTGGGCGACTTCAACTACCCAAACATAGACTGGGAGCATTACTCTAGCTCCAACACCCTAGCCCAAAGTTTCCTAGAATTTATAAACTCAAATGCTATGGAACAACTTGTTACCACTCCCACAAGAGGAGAAAACATACTGGACCTGATCATCACCAACATGGGGGCTCTATGCTCCAGACCAGAAGTGTATCCCTCACTGGTAAGATCAGACCATAAACTAATCTCACTGGATATTCACATCCCAACCCCACCCACTGCCCAGAAAACCACAGTGAAAAACTTCTCTAAAGCAAATTTCACACTCCTCAAAACCGAGGTGGAATCCTTCAAAGCCCCCAGGCCTGTGGAAAATACGGCCCAGACCGCAGAATCCTTTATAAACGCATTCTATGAACACCTTCAGGAATGCATGGATCATGCAATCCCAAATAAAACCAAGACCCAATCCTCCAAAGGCAGGCGTCCTGTCTGGTGGACCCCAGCCATAAACAAACTATACAATAGAAGGAAGAAGCTACTACATGATAGAGCAAAATCCCAAAAAGGGAAGGCATCTCTGATCAGTAATAGCAAAAACCTGCGGGCACTCATAAAATCGTCTAAGGTCAGCTACGAGAGAAAAATTGCACAGGACACTAAGGATAATCACAAGGCTTTCTTTAGTTATGTTAGGAACCTGGGTGGGAATTCCCAGATATGCTCAGAATTAGTCCAAAATGACAAAAAATACACCGAACCCACAGACATTGCCAACATCCTAGGTGACTGATTCAGTGCAAACTTCTCCCCCTTCCCCACCAAAAGGGCAAATATCTATCCCAGCAGAGTGCTGCCCCCCTGACATCTCAGATGCTCAAGTAAGAGCCCTCTCCAAAGCAAAACACAGCATCAGTGGGACCAGACGGTGTCCCGGGCTGCATCCTACATGAACTCCAAGAAGAGCTAAACCCAAACATAAAACTACTCTTCAATCTCAGCCTTACTACAGGATATGTACCCAAAGAGTGGTGTACAGCAACAGTGGTCCCTCTCCACAAAGGTGGTGCATCAACGGATCCTGGAAACTATCGCCCCATAAGCCCGACTAGCTTGGTCTGCAAAGCTATGGAAAGGATCATCATGGACCTCATAAATAAAGATACTGGGTACCTACAGACATTGGATCCTACCCAGTTCGGCTTTGTTAAGGGCAGATCCTGCCTCTCAAACCTGGTCAATTTCTTTGAAACAGTCACCAAGGCCATTGACAAGGGGAAGGTGGTCCACACAGCCTACCTGGACCTCACAAAAGCCTTCGATACAATACCCCACTCGGGCATTATAGATAAGTTCAGCAGCTTAAATATAAACCCCTATGTCACTAGATGGGTTGCAAACTGGCTCAAGGACAGAACCCACATGGTTAGAATTGCTGGAGCCATGTCAGACTCCAAACCAGTTACAAGTGGCATCCCACAAGGCTCAGTCCTGGGACCTCTCTTGTTCGGTATATATTTCTCGGAGGTACAGACCAACATGGAAGGACTGTGGCTGACCAAGTTCGCAGATGACTGCAAACTAGGCACCATAATCGACTCTCCAGCCAACACAAGCATCCTACAAAAGGGCCTCATAGAAACAGACAACTGGTGTCAGAGCCATGGCCTCAAGCTAAATGCCAAAAAGTGTATAGTCATCTCCTTTGGCAAAAACAAAGTGCCCACAAATTACCACATAGGTGGTAATCCATTAAGTACGGAAGAAGTAATTAGGGACCTGGGGACCCAAGTTGATAGCAATCTCTCATTTGAAAACCACGTGGCCAAAGTGGTTAGAAAAACATTTTATATAGCCCACCTAATCATGAAGGGATTCACATCTAGATCAGGGGAGGTCATCATGCCTCTTTGCTCATCCCTCATCAGGCCCATAATTGAGTACAATGCCCGTTTTGGGATGTACCTTATCAGACACCTGCAACAACTGGAAAGACCCCAAAAGTACCTCACCAAGAGGATCAAAAGGGCTCAAACAGATGCCATATGCTGCCCGGTTAAAGAAACTCCAGCTCTACTCAGTGGCATACTGCCTGCTCAGAGGCGATTTGTGCCTGACGTATAAAGCCATGCCCAACCTGGAATTTATGGACATACTGCACCTCTGAAAATCCAAATCCCATCGAGCTACGCGCGCAAGAGACTTGAACCTCAGCACTGAAATAAATAGGACATGCTGGAGGGACAGATTCATAACCCAGAGGCTCCCTTCACTCTGGAATAAAATCCCAGTCCAGGTTAGGCAGAGTCCCTCATTGACTCTCTTCAAGAGGAATCTTGATGAGTGGATGGGAGATCGTAGGTTTACCCCGGGCATCACTTCTGTGTCACTGTTAGACAGAGGCATAGTATACTAACCTCGAAAAAGGGCATAGCAAAATTCATTTAAAATGGGTGGCGAAAGCCAAACACACTCTGGCTAGGTTTATAAATGCCCTAGGGCAGATAGCCTAATATGAACCTATGAACCTATGACATGTTTCAAGAAGTGCATGTAAATGGGGCATTACATTCAATAATGAGAGGCCTAAAGGATTAATAATGGAGAGTAATGTCTCTCTGGATTGAGAGGAAATGCCCTTGCTCTTGACTAGGTTAGACAAGGAGATTTCATTTTTTATTTTTTACATGACAATGTTTATTAAAGTTGTACAGAAATATGTTACATTAAGTATATTTTAGATAAAGAAATAATTGGAACAGATTTTCAAAATTTAATGTGAAACACAACTGGAAAACAACTATGTGCAATATTTACTTTACATGTCTTATAAAAATAATCATTTCTGGGCTTAGAGTAACAGAATTAAAATAATAAAAGGCTTCCAAGACTAAAGAAAAGAAATATTGTATCTGAGAAAAATATTAGAATATATAATGACGTTGAAGTGCCATATCTAAATAAAAGTCGATTAAAGATAAAACTTTAGTGCATGTATTCTTGAAAAGAGGTTTTGGGAATGTCCTATTTCTCTTTATGGTGATCTCTTTTTGAATTATACCACATTGAAAGGAAAGGAATTCACTGAATAGTGGTAGTGAAGGCATTTTCCCTATCCTAATTATATATTTTTCTTGCCACTGCCAATATTGTCCAAAGTAGGCAACACTTTTCATTATTCATATGAAAGTCAGTTTAATGTGAAATAAAAGTAAGAATTTATTTATTTTATTTATTTATATTTATTTACCGGGGTAGTACACTGATCAATAATGACCAATTTCAGGCTCAGTCTGGGTGAAATACAAAACATTTCATAAACAAAAAATAAAGAAGTATAAGTAATAACAGAATTAATAATAAAGTGTCTTTCCACACGGCTGGAAACATTTCAGAAATAATATTCCAGTAAGTGTTTAAAGAAGGACATTCATAAATCACAAGGGACTAATCAGCGTTATAAATTTGCTTACATCTCCAACATTCAATGATTTTAACTTTCTTAAATTTTGCTATTCTTTAAGGGGTTAAAAAAGACTTTGTGCAAATATTTCTATGTAAAATATGCCAGTATTGGACCAGTGAGATAGTTTTCACTGATACTTAACAAAATTTATTACTTTCAAATAATGATGGAATTTATTCTGATGCAATTGCGATGAATTTTCAAAACTTGCTGTTCAAATTGTTATCGCATTATATAAAGATATTACACACTTTGGACTGATACCATTTTAATTAGATTGTGTTGTAAAATAGATGTTATATTAAATGTGACTATACAGCCAGAACTACATCAGGTTATCAATTATTTCAGGAGAAAATTTTTTTTTTTTAATTAATGAGTAATATATGTAAAGGCTTTCATTTCACTTTATAACTGCTATCAAACCCAATTAATTACAACTCTAGAGAAGTTGTCTTCACATAAGTTTCTATGTTTGGGGAAATTGATACCTTTTAGTTCCAGAGATGTAAAGTGATAACCAAAAGCTATCCTGAGTTTATTGAGAAACTCCAGAAAGTATAAAACCACCTTATTCAATTATTTTATGTGAACCTTGCTTGATGAAAGAGCTAAAACTTAATTATATACAAGATCTTTGGTAGCAAGACCATTTCAATTTGCTGGAGTATGTATTCAAATTTAATTATTAACATGTTCCAATGAAATGCCAATTTAGACTTACCTCTCAAAATTTTCTCATAATTGACAACTTTGCTTTCTTCAATTTTTTTACATAATAATGGCTACGTATAATGGGTTTTGGGTTTCTTTACAAATAATATTAATTTATGTGACTTGAAAGTCTTTCTTTTTAATAACAAGAAACTTAACTTAAAAATCATTAAAATTAAGTCCAGAAAGCTTTTCAAAAAATTTCAGTGTTAAAACTGCCTCAGTTGGAGATGTTTCAGAATGTAACAAGCATAGCATTATATCATCAGCAATGAGCATGCTCTTGGAGTTATAGTAATTGCCGGTCTTTCATCCTTTTGTGCTTGGGCTGGATCTGAAAAGGATTGCCAACATTTTTCAATAGATAATAAAAATGGAATTGGGGACAAGTGGCATCCATGTTTGGTGCCTTATGTTAATACAATTGATTCAGATGAGAATGGTGACAATTTACTATATGTCTTATTATTCTTATATATGTCATTTTAGTAAATAAATAAATGGTTGGGGGAGTCAAATAATTCTAAAATTTGAAATAAGTATATACAGTTTAAGGAATGAAAACTTTCTTAAAGTCCAGACTGATAAAGAGTGCTTCTTGCTTTTTATTATTTAAAATGTCAATAAGAGTTAATATTCTTTTAATGCTGTCTGGTTTGTCTTTTCTAAATGAAGCCTGATTGGTCTTAATTGTTTATATAGGTCTACATTTCCTTTAACTTATCTGAAAAAATAGACATAAAGATTTTATAATCAGTATTTAATAGTGAAATTGGCCATTGTGCTGAGCAAAACTGAGGTCTTTGTCTTCCTTAAAAATATGAGTAATTAGTTATTTCCAAAAAAGAGGATTTTTACATTATATTTTACATCAATTAAAACATTATGAAAAAATGAAGCATTTAACTGGAAAGTAATTTAAACATATTTGAAGTTATTCCCTCAATGCCTGTATATTTGTTTGGTTTTAAATATTTTATTTTTTTTTTGGAAATGTCATTAAAAGAAATAGGGTCAAGCAATCTATTTTTTTATTGCTGATGGAATTGTGTTAAAGTATACATTGTTAATAAATGCTTCAATGTTTACAGCTAGAGAATCAATACGTAACAATTCCTGAATTAAAAATATATATAATATTTCCCCTTGTACCACTTAATCATGCCTCTAACCATAACCCTACACCTTATTTGCCATAACATTACTTCCAAACATGACAGGCTCAGGTACATGCACAAACACATACATACACCATTAAATCTGTCCCTTTATGTAACTCTCCTTACCTTAACCCTAAAACACACTCACACATACACTATATCTACCCCCTTCCCTAACCTGGCCGTAACCAGCAAACATACATGCAGGCAATATGTACCATATTAGGCTTGATTCATCAAGCACTAGTAGGAAAAGTACATGCAGCATTAGAAATAAAATGGATGTGATTTAAATTACCAACCTAAGGGTACAGTAGGATCCCGGTGTTTGTGATCTGTTAAGGTTATTAACAACGTAGGCTTCCTTCCTCTGAAATTTCTCCACATGTGACAACATTGCTCACCTGTCCATGCCCTAGATGAGTTGCTGTCCATATATTAGCCAGTCATGCCGAACACACTAGTCATAGGTAACTCAGTAGTGAGTCACACTGATGCCCCACTCAGTTGAATAAGGAGAAAGTAACAGTCAGCTGCCTTTCAGGTGCCAGGATCCTCCACATATTGCATGAACTCAGGTTCCTCAACAACAGGTACAAATATGACTCTGTCATTGTACATGTGGGTGTGAATGTCTGAGCTGTACCTCCCTGGACTACATAAAAAGAGACACGGAGGAGCTCTCGGCTTATGTAGCCCAGGCGGGTATGACCCTAGCCCTGAGCAGCATCCTGCCATCATCCAGAATTATACCACAGGACAAGCACAAAATGATTGATTTCAACAACTGGCTAAGATTCTGGTGTCAATGCATAAAATGTGTCATCATTCCCTTTGGGAAAAACTCGGTTCCCATGAATTACCACATCAACGGTAGTCCACTGAACACAGAAGGCATTATAAGAGATCTGGGAACAAAGGTTGACAGCAACCTCTCTTTTGACCACCACATTGCCACTGTGGTCAGAAAGTCCTTCTATGTGGTACATCTCATTACTATAGGTTTTGCATCCTGGAAGAAAGAGGTCATTGTCTCCCTCTAGTCTTCTATCATTAGGCCAATCATTGAGTACAATGCCCCATTTGGCATGTATCTCACTAGACACCTGCATCAACTGGACAGGCCACAAAAGTACCTCACAAAGATGATCCTAGGCCTTAAACACTTGTCCTATATGGACAAACTCAAAAAACTCCAACTATTCTCTGTCTCTTATCGCCTACTTAGAGGCAATCTCTGCTTGACTTACAAAGCCATGTCTGACCCAGCTCTGTAAGAAATGCTACAGCTAAAGAAATTCCAATCCCTCTGCACCACACACTCCAGAGACCTCAACCTCATTGCTACAATCAACAGAACATGCCAGAGGGACAGGTTCATAACCCAGAGACTGCCCATGCTATGGAATAGACTTCCCATGCATGTCAAACACTGGCCCTCTTCAAGAGAAATCTTGATGAGTGGATAAGAAATAGAAAATTCTCCCCGGGGATCACTCTAGTGGCTTTACTCAACAGAGGCACTGGAAATAATGTTGGGTGGCACAATGCCAGGATAATCCTATGGGCTAGGCTTGTAAAGGCTTCAGGGTCATTAGACTAGTACACACCTATGAACCTATGAATGTTCCTTAAGAAAGGGAATATTGCTAAACAAGCTCTCACATATATGGTTAGCACATGCCTCACAAATAAGTACACCTCACTGTCACTCTACATCTGAGTCCAGACTGGTAAGTATGACATCATTTTAACAATATGACACAATGGGAAGACAACTGCAGGCATCCAGGTGCTGGGACAACCATTGGTTGATGTATATGTTAATCAGCAGTCTGCTGGAGACACAGCTTGTCCTAATGTTCGTTAGTTTTCTACAACCTCTGTATATGCTGTACTGCATAGCCATAGTACACCCTATGTACAGCTATATATGCTGGCAGCATGGTGTTTGTTTCACTGTTGTATGTTGCATCCTGTGCAATGCACAAGTATTGTAATTCATGAAGATTTTGATGCTGTATCACTCATTGTTTACACATGCAGATCATATTGTATTTAAATATCATTACTATCCTTGTATGTATTAATGTTGGATCTTGTACTACTTGGGCAATTTTTTGTGTAATGGTTTGCTTTGTGTGTGGATTGTAATGCAGCATACATGGTAATTACTACTGTATACTATTTACATATCTGGAGCACTGCTGTCTTGTATACCTGTTGCACTATGTAGTTCAGCCCTACATTTCATTTGTATGTATTGCATGTGTTTTCTTGTAGTGTTTCTTAAGAAAAGGAAAATATATTCCACAGTACAAGAAAATAAAGTCCTTCTGCAGGCCCTCAGGTGAGAGGGCTAGTTCTGGATGGAGTGTGATGAGAATCATGAGCAGAGACAGAGGCAGAGGTGCTGAGTGGAGGTTACCAAAAATGCAAATGTGGTGGGTGATAATGGCCACATAGCAAAATATTTCTTTTTTTTTTAGAGCTGTGGGGCAAAGCCAAAAAAAGGGGACGCATGCTGCAGGCTACCATAAACTGTGGGGTCACCCATATGGATAGGTTGTTAACAGAGGAAGAAAAACTATTACTGGTTACTCCCAGACTTATCTCTCAGAGACATCCTCGGTGGGCTGGATGTGGCCTCCCTGTAGTATGGGAAGGAGTTGAGCAAATGTGCCATGGTTCACTACAGCATTGCCTTTACACAACATAACTATTACTTTTGTATGTCCTACTGGATATTTAATTAGTGTTATTTTGTTCTCTCTCTCAGTTTAACCCAGTGAAGGCATAACATTGGATGTCAGATGTGTCCCTATAGTAGCCCAAAAATCTGTCCAGCCACGTATGTGTCTTTATGTTACTATATCATATTTGATTGGGGTTGCAATATACTCTCTTGCTGATGGCTGTACTCTTATACAGGTCCTGCCAGTGATATGTAAATCTTCCCTCATCATTTCCATGGCATGGTGGGGCAGGCCATTAAACAGGTAGGGATGATGTACCTATGTTTGCTTCAGATGTTGATGTTGCCACATTGGGGCAGGCAGGGGAGATTGCCCCTAAGCATCTATAATATCACCACAGCTGCCTGTGGTGATAGAGCTGATGTAGATACAGCTGGAGAGAGCATGGAACAGGTTGTGCCATTACCCATGGAGGAATACCATGCAGAACAACATGTTGCACCCCCACCAGTTGCTACTACCCTCCTGTGGGGGAGCCAAAACAAGTAGGTTATGGTTAGGGTACCTCGGTTGTACAGTCACCTGAATGCAGTGCTGCTGCATATGTTTTCATAGGAAATGACACACAATATGGGTGATGTCTCTGCACTATACTAGCCCACTGTCAAATCTGCAATTACTGCCCCATGGCAGTACCTGGCTCATAGATTGATAAAGGCCAGGCCTGGAGATGTTGCAGCTACTGCAGCTCTGTTTGTGGGTACAGCCTTGATCTGCATTACATATGCATGTTCTGCAGTGCATCCTACAGTGTGCAGTACATGCAGCCCATGTGCAGTTCACAAGGAATCATGCTAACCTCCTTAAGGTACAAACTGGCATAGTGCAGGAGTTGAGACAGTCTGCCGGTTAGTAAAGGCTAGCTTGTGTTATGAACAGCATGATACAAACCAGTGTTTGCATGCAATGGTACAGGTGTTTTTCACAGTCATGCAGGCAGTCAACCATCAGGGGCACAAACCCCCATAGAAGGACATTGGCTATAGAACTCCAGACTACCAGTGTGTCTGTGGTGTTCCTGGCACCTACTGAATTTCCTTTATCAAGTACATACAAATGTAGGTACATCTTCTTACCATCTGGTCAGGCTTATTGCTATGCATACGGTTCAGCCAGCCTAGTCCATAATTGTAGATGCACATGCCTTGCTGGCATTGAAGGGTACCACATCAGGTCACATGTATGGTAAGGGAAGAATAAATTGAGCAGGGATGTCTATCTCCACTGAAGGCCAGGATACTGTTCCTTGGTTTGCTACTTAATGTGAGAGAAGTTGATCGCCAGACCACTGTGTGATTGTGGGTTCTGTTACAGCTGACTCCATGTGCCTTTAGCTTGGGAAATACTGAGAATAAGTACTCCAATACCTTGCTGCCTGACAAATATGGTAAATCTATTTGCTTGTTACTAGTGTACTATTATTTTATTAATAAATGCTCTGGAAATGTTTACCTTGGTACTGTACTTTACTATAAAGTAATAATAATACATACTATTTTTCAGGTTTATCACCTTAAATTCAGCCAAAGACCTGCTTGATTATGGCATGCCATATTTACTAGCATACCTTTCAACCTCTTAGAGCAGGAAATCATGACAAAGCCATAAATAAAAGTGGGACAAAGTCCCAAAAATAGGGACAATTTTTAAATAGTGCTCTTACAAACTTAGAAAATTGATTGGGTAACAGGTTTTAAATTAGCATGAATTTTCTGAAGGGCATGAAGTCTGAAACTCAAATTTCATTATTTTCTAACTTCAGTCTTTAATGATTTGCACTGATTTGCCAGAAAAAACACAATTTTATAAAAAATGGAACAAAAACTATGAGGCAAAAATCTGGACATTCTGTGAAAATATTTACAGTTGAGAGGTATGTTTACTAGGCATATTGTTGTTTGTCTGCTGTGCACTGTGAGGTGGGGATGAAAGTGGTGGGGTGGTTTATCCTAGTACAACAGCAGTGCATGACATGAAAACTGTGTCCCTCTGCTGCCCTGGCAGCATCAGCAATAATAATTTGAATTATTATATCTGGCAGATTATCCACTTCAGCTATGGCATTTGTGATAATGTTTGCAATTCTTTACTCATAAATATATGCCATTGCTTGTTTCACTGATCATCTTTCTCCACCGTTCCTTCACTTGATGAATTGTATGATTTTGGAGCAGCACAGTGGCAGGCTGAATTGCATATTGTTTTTGCACTCATTCTGTCCATTGAGCATCTGAGATCTCAGTCTCACTAGCCGTGTTTAGGAATTATTTTCCCTTTTGATTGTGCTACTTCATGCATACAGTTTGCTACATCACTGCACAGAATATTTATGAGTAGGGCCCTAAGATTTTTTTATTCTGAGCAAAACATTTTTATTAATGTTAAATGATTTTTGCTGAGAAACAAAGCAAGTTTAGTACTACAAATGCTTGTTTAAACAAATACAATATGAAACAGGAACTCCTACAAAAGAAGATGCAACAAATACGGTGTACATTTGCATTGCATATTGGGCTGCCTCTGTTTTCATATCTGAACTGTAGTATAAGCACATGAAGGGAAATGGCCACATACTAAGAAAGTGACAGAGGCATCCCTAGGATTGTTGGAATTTTGCACCAACTTTCAGAATAAAGCCCCCTCACCATCGAAGTGTAGACTCCCATCCCCCACATCCCAGGTAATGCATTTTTCCCAGCAGCATGCCTATTTGATACTGAAAAAAAGGATCCTGAAATGTAGGATTGAGCAAAAAACCCACCTGGCATTTTGGCAAAACATGTTTAATAGAACCTAAAACTTATTAAAATAAAAGTATGGAAAATATGCCAAGGCTGTTTTTTTTTTCTAAATTAAAATTCTAGCATATCATACTACATAAAATATATGCATTACTCCCGGGAAAGGGTATGCCATTACAGATATAATATATGACCAGTTACCCTCCTGGCTACATTAACAGTAGTACAGTTGCTTAAGCGTAACTCTCCTCTTAGTCGCATCTTATCATAAATAAACATAAAGATCAGGTACCAGAGAAAAATATGTAATGAAGGGCTAATAACATAACAAGCAGAATGGTCAAAAGAGTACTAATAGTGATTGCTTCTTAAACTTATTAGAGAGCATTTATTTACACCAACAAAGTCACATGGAAATACACTTCCCCACAGGTTTCCTGCAGAGAAAAAGAAGACATGCAATGATTAATGACAGAGCTTTAGATTACACTGTTTTAGACTAATTAGCTTTCTCTCTTAATAAGCTGTTCAAGGGGTAAATCAGGTTTCTTTGCATTCCAGAGGACAGCTTACTAAAGGGATTGATAGATCTGAACTATTTAGCTAATTTAAGAAATAATATTTATTCCATATGTTTTACTTGTTATTATGTATTGTGATTGGATTTATGCTAACAATTTTACTTTCCTGCTATAAGGCAAATGATCAAGTTAGACTGTTCACCACCTTCCTCTGGCTCTGAAAAATATGGTAATTGCTGCAAAGAAGTAAGTGGCATAAACTGGTGTCTTTTTAGAAAAAAAGCCGTTTCACTTTTAATTACTAATGCCACAGAAAGATGATCAAATGCAAGCTTTCTACATAGTTAAGCCCTGATTTTTTACGTTGTATCTTCCCCTGTCTGGAATGCATTCTAATGCCAGGCTGATAAGATAAATGTGCACTGTCTGGAATATGTCATCTGCAGCCAGCCTGTTCCTTCCTCCAGTACTGTGGTTATTGTTATTTGATAAAAAGGATGAGAATGACACATCATTATTTAAAGAAGTGCTCCCTCCACCCAACATTATATAAATATAACATTCTCAAAAGTAGGCTTGCATGAGTTACAATTGTCTGGAAACAGGTAAAAAATCAGCAGATAGAAATATAAGTTTTGAAAATTATGTTCCCCTTCTCATGAGTCTCTAAAGCAGCCAGTCTTGGGGCAGTGGACTGGGGGTGGGGTGTGAAGGGCACAAGCAGGTCTCACCAATTGATGGAACCTCCAGCCTGATATCTATCAGTGATTAATAGGATGTCATTTCTGAAAGGAGCTTCTAACAGACTTTGTGGAACACGGTATCACTGAAAAATGAAAAGACAGCAAGTTAATCTGAAAGTCACCCAAGGACGACTAGCATCTGCAAAAATAACCCTCTTTAAATTAGAAGACATTTTTATTGTACTAATAAAGGGTAATATCTGACTTGTATAAGGGAACTGGAAATATCTAACTCTAATTACTCAACACGTTGAGGGTGTTTTCTAACTTTGGCATGCTGCTTTCTGTCAGAACTGTGTTGGAACTGAGGACCATAATGTTGTACAAATTGCAGGTGGTATTCTGCCTTGGTGTGTATCATATTTATTTTATATTGGACCAAAATGGCACTGGTAGGTGTTTATCTATGTACAAATGTAACAGTTCATTAGACTCTATTTTGGCCCATTTTGACAACTGTGTGTACATCTTAAGGGAGTGTAAGTAACTAACTACAGGAACCACACACACACACACACACACACACACACACACACACACACACACACACACACACACACACACACACACACACAGAGCTATAACAAAGGATTTTGGAATTTATCTGGAGAACATATCCGTTTGACACCTCATCACTGTTGTCTCATTGTTACATTAATATACATATTTTTTTATAAACTATCTGTGCTGTTATTAAGTGTGACAGCACATAAACCATAAAGACAACACAGGACATTTGCACAAATATACTTATTATATAGCAGCTTGACAACCTGTTGCCACCTATGAAGAAGGAACAGTCTGGGAGTTTACAAGATGTTTCTATATTATTGTGATGGCTTTTAGACAGCATACAGAGCACACTGATTGCTGGAAGCTGTCTATAAGCAATCATGATCACTTAATGACAGCTTGCAAACTGACAAGCTATTCCTTTTTAAGAAAGCAGAGATTGGTCAGTGCATCATAGCAGTAAGCATCCAAGGCAGGCGGCCAATCTTCCAAATCCTTCCTACAGCTGTGCAACAATTGCACGCACACACACACACACACACACACACACACACACACACACACACACACACACACACACACACACACACACACACACACACACACACACACACACTATTTAAGGAATAAGGAGCATCTGAAAGGGCCAGCTGGATGCTGCTGTGGTTGAGGATGCAATGCCAGACTTTAGACAGCAGGTGATAAGAAGAGCATTAAGGTATGAACCCTAAGGAGCCTAAAGCACTGCAAATACTTCAGTGAACTATTTAGTTTTTTTTTTTTTTAATTATTCAGACAACCTGGATTAAAGCCTATTCAAGAATATTGAGCAAACAATCACAAATAGCAGGCTAAAGTATGGTTTGGGTTTTATACTCAGCACATGTGGTTTAAACTGGACACTGTACTTACACATATTTAGTTTTCACACAACTGAGATGAAAATATCCATGTTTTGATAGCACTGAAGGAAAGCTGGGTTGCTAATTGCTGCTGCAATGAAAAATACCACAGTCCCAGGAGAGAACTTTTAACTGAGGGAATATAATACAGAACCAAGACTTGCAGTCACTGCTAAACCATCAAGCATGGCAGCCAAGTAATCAAAGATGCAGGGGGGCTGCATACAGACTGTTAGAAGAGCAGCAATATTGTAGTTAGGTGCCTCATAGGGGCATACGCTGTCTTCAACAGGTACTACTGCACTGTCATAGGTGGGATACATACTGTAACTTAGCAGTGCCAACTCTATACAGGTGAAAGAACAGTAGGTGCCTGTCCCATATGAATGTGTAATTCACATTTATTTACACATTAAAATCTTTTTAGTGTTGACAACAAGTTGTTTTTGATCATCTGCTTGAAGGACATAGGTGTTTATAAAGGTTTACTATCAAAATGTGGAAAATCAAAATAATTTTCCAACTTTTGATCAAACCACCTTGCCAAAACTGGTAATAATGATTTACCAAAATTTCAGAAATGGTAACATAGAATCGACATTTAAACACTAGAAATTCGAAAGTCTGTTTTACTGATAATGTTTTTGTATGGGGCAAGCTCCCCTGCACCCCCATTTGTGGACTGTTCCCCCCACATTCCCTGCACATTATATATTTCAACTCTGAGATCACACTACAGTGAGAAAGGGGTACATTTCCCGATCCCCAGTGTAGTGAGATCTGTTATCAGAACATTGATTCCATATTAGCGAATGCACACTACCATTCACTAATGTGGATTTGAACATTTTTCGGATTGGCATTACACAAACATAAAAACTGCCTTTTGACCTTCCAAGCTTCACATAAGTGTGATCTAAATGTTGATAGTAAACCATTTATAAAGTACATATGAGCCTATGAAAAATCTGGAGCAACCACCTCACATGCATGTAGGTCTGTGCCTGTTATAATGGCTGTAACATTTGGCATGTCACTCACTTTTATCTCAGGAGTCTCTTTTGAAAAAAAGCAGCTTGAATAGACTACAGTCTTAGTGCTATGTTTTGAGCTGTAAAATATACTTTAACTACAATCATGGAATCATTGTAAATAATATCCTGGCATTCTAATGTAGTGCACCATTTCCACACAGAGCGTTAGTGTCTAAATGCATGAAACAAAACTGTGCCTTACACCACAAGCATAAAAAAAAAATCAACATTTTTTCTATATGTTGTAGAATATGTCACTATTCACACTGATTATATAAAAATTAACAGCTACCACCCAATCGAAAAATTACATTATTAAGAAGGAGGCATAAAGCTGTCTCCTTTAAAATAAAAGTAAAACCCTTGACCACACCTCTCAATCCCTTAGTGCAAGAAATCTGGACAAAGCCAAAAATAATGGGGTGACAATGATCCAAAAATAAGGACATATTTTAAATATTGCTCTTCTAAACTTAGGTGCTAGAATAGCAGATTTTGTATTATTATATATTTTCTGAAGGATATGAAGTCTAAACCTCAAATGTGTCATTTTTAGTGACTTCATTCCTTAGTGATTTTCCTTAAAACACAAATTTTATGAGGAACAGACAAAGAATATGAGGCAAAAATCTGGACATTTGAGAGGTATGCCCGTGATTCCTGCTAACCCTGAAACTTTCAGGAATTATTCTAAGGCAAACTTCCTACTATTAACTGACACCCTGGCAAAATATTAAGTTTCCCCAAATCCTGAGAACCCATGGCCTATGCAGAATTGTTCATGGAAACCCTTTACAATCATATTACCATCTACATAGAGACAGGGTGTGAATAGCGAGATGATAAGTCAGCAAGCAAAGGAGAGTAGTATTGCTGAAACTGAATTCATCCTCAAGCCTTGGTTAGTACCTTCACGAGCTGGACTATGTTTTTCACAAAATCTCACCAAAATGACACTGATATACAGACTGTATTTTATATAGTATATATTATGGACAGAAGTAGGTCACAAATTAAAAAAAAAGGCAGCTGGGGTGCACAAGATCCAGGATAAAAAAGTGCCCAATCCTGGTAGGTGCATTGGAGCCAGGACTGGAAAAAATGTCAGTGTAGAATCCCCAAAATATGGAAACATTCCTACAATGGTGCTAGGCCAAGCCCAGGGGGAGGATGCCCCCCCCTCAATTGAAGAAGGAAGTAGCAGTCCACAAAAAACCAAAAAAATGATAAGCCAAAAAAGAGCCATAAGGACGACAGAATGGACTATTGGGGATAAGAAAGAACTCATGCATTGCTACTTTTATGCAAAAAGGCCAGAATTTCCAGATAAAATGGATATAAAAAGTGTACACACCCCTGTTAAAATCCCAGTTTTTTGTAATATAAAAAATGAGACCACAATAAATCATTTCAAAAATTTTCCCACCTTTAATGTGACCTATAACCTGTACAATTCAATTGAAAAACAAGAAAATCTGTTAGGAGAAAAATATAAAAAACATACAATAAACTGGTTGCATAAGTGTGCACACCCTTAAAATGATACTTTGTTGAAGCACCTTTTGATTTAATTACAGCATTCAGTCTTCTTGGGTAGGAGTCTATCAGCATGGTACATCCTGACTTGGCAATAATTGCCTCCTCTTCTTTGTAAAAGTGCTCCAAATCTGTCAGATTGTGAGGGCATCTCTTGTGCACAGCCCTCTTCAGGTCACTCCACAGATTTTCTACTGGATTTAGGTCTGGGCTCTAGGTGGGCAATTCCAAAACTTTAATTTTCTTCTGGTGAAGCCATTCTTTTGTTGATGTGGCTGTATGTTTGAGATCATTGTCATGTTGAAAGGTGAAATTCCTCTTCATCTTCAGCTTTCTAGCAGATGCATGAAGGGTTTGGGCCAAAAGTGACTGGTATTCGGAACTGTTCATAATTCCCTCCACCTTGACTAAATTCCCAGTTTCAGCTGAAGAAAAGCAACCCCAAAGGATGATACTGCCACCACCATGGTTCACCATGGAGATGGTGTTCTTTTGGTGATGCAAAGTGTTGTTTTTGCGCCAAATGTACCTTTTGGAATTGTGGCCAAAAAGTTCAACCTTGGTCTCATCAGACCATAACACATTTTCCCACAACCCTACCCCATAGTCCAGACATATGGAGAATAAAGGAGATTGTTGTCACATGTAGTACACAACCAGTACTTGCCAGAAATTCCTGCAGCTCCTTCAGTATTGCTGTAGGTCTCTGGCAGCTTCCCTGACCAGTTTTCGTCTTGTCTTTTCATCAATTTCGGAGGGATGTCCAGTTCTTTGCAACGTCACTGTTGTACCATATTTTCTCCACTTTTTGATGACTGTCTTCAATGTGTTCCATTGTACAGCTAATGCTGTGGACATTTTTGTACCCTTCTCCTGATTGATACCTTTCAACAATGAGATCCCTTTGATGCTTTGTAAGCTCTCTGTGAACCATGGCTTTTGCTGTAGTAGGCAATATAATAATAATAATAATAATAATGTGTGGAGAGTGTTGCACTGGGGATTGTGTAAACTATATGGTATTGAGGTAGATGAAAAACACTGGAAACATGAGCCACACAGAATCATAGAAAATGATGACATCTACATCACGTGGGATCACCCATTACCACCAGTTCAAAAGATAGATACAAGAAAACCAGATATAATGGTCCATGAAAAGAAGACAGAAGTAGCATTGATCAGTGAAATCGCTACACCAGTGACTACAGTGTCTTGTATACAGAGAGACACAAAGTCATAAAATATCAGGATCTACAGAAAGGAGAGGAATGTGGAAGAAAGATACACAGACAGTTCCATGGGTCTTACAAAAAAGAATCTACAATCATATTCAGATATGTTACCAATACATGTAACTCCATAGGAATTGCAGAAGGATTCATTACTGTGCACATTATGGGTGCTGTGAAGAGCACTTCTGGCTGACATCAAAGATTTAAACAATTCTAATTTCATGAACTTTAATTGTACTTTGACTTAGGAATGGGGTCTAGTCCCATCATGGTAATAGAAACCCAAAATACTTGGAGAAATTAAAAAAAAAGACAGCTGTACCTACACGGACCAGGCACAGGATGAATGCAAAAAAAAAAAACAAGCCACCCTGGTAGAATTCCAACATCAATAGGTTGCATAACAAAATGAAGAGAATCATGTCAACAATTAGGAGGAGCAGTTCCCAGTAAGATAATAACTCCCTCATTAATCTTAATAAGCAACTCATGGGACAAATCAAGTCTACCAAAGCCAAATTTGAGGTTAAACTAGCCCCTCAGGTCAAGGACAATCACAAAGCTTTCTTCAGCTACATCCACAGCCTCAAAGATGATATACAACAATGCACTAGATATAGCAAATCTACTGGCCAACAGCAGCTCTAATTTTACCCCCCCCCCACCGATGCCCATCAGGAAATGCCTGCAAACAAAACTCCCCAGACTATCACTGGGAAACAAGTTCTGAAGGTACTTTCCAAGGCCAGCACCACTTCATCAATGGCCACCATTAATATCCAAGAATGCCTCCAAAGTAGCATGAAATATGAACTATAATGCCCACTAGAATCACTATTAAACCACAACCTCCAAACAGACTTTGTGCTGAACAAATTGAGGACTACAATGGTAATCCCCACTGCACAAGGGTGGGCCATCCACAGATCCGGTAAAATATCAAATCATAAGCCTGACTAGTCTAATGTGTAAAGCTATGGAAAGAATAATCAAGACTATGTTAAATGAAAACACAGGAAACCTTCAAACACTGGATCCAACTCAGCACAGGTTTATCAAAGGCTGGTCCCACCTACTTAACCCAGTGGACTTCTTTGAGAAGGTCACCAAAACAATGGACAACAGCAAAATGGTGTATTCTGCCTACTTCAACCTGGTCAAGGCATTTAATACAACATTCCACTTGGGCATTGTTGACAAGCTTACTAAATTACATCACCCACTGGATAGGCAGCTGGCTCACAGACAGGACTCAACAAGTTAAAATATAGGAGTCTACCACCACAAAAAGGCTGTTCAATAGTGAAGTGCCCCAGGGCTCATTGATGGGTTTGCTCCTGTTTGGCATCTACTTTTCTGAAATCAAGGCTAACATCAAAGGCCTCTGGTTGACCAAATTCACAGCTGATTGCAAATTTTGTGCAGGCAAAGAATTCTCCCAAGAAACAGATACCTTCCAAGAAGGCCTAACTCACGCTAATGATTAGTGCCAGACTCACGGTCTAAAACTCAATGCCACTAAGTGCATATAAATAGCTTTCAAAATGATGGCCATCCCTGTAAATTACTGCATTGATAATACACCCCTAAAAGTAGACTACTAAGTAGTTAGGGATTTTGGAAAGCATGAAGACACAGACTCGGCCTGTAATCTGTGCCTACTGCAGTGAGGAAATCATTCTATGTTGCACAACATATAAGCTAGAGTATGGCATCTAGGTCCAAAGATGTCATTGTTCCTTTGTAGCCTGCCCTCATAAAACCAGTCATTGAGTACAGTGCCCCCCTTCCATATGTACCTAACCAGGCCGTTGCAATAAGTGGATCATCAACAGAGGTCTCTCAAAAAAGAATGCATGGTGTACAAAACAAGTCCTATGAGGACCACCTCAAAGCCTTGTCCCTTTACTCAGTCTCCTACAGGCTGCTGAGTGGTGAGCTATGCCTGGCCTGCAAAGCATCTTCTGATCAAGCATTAATGGACCATTCACACATCCGAAAAACAAATAGCAGCAGAAACACTTGATCTAGGAACCTAAACCTCATCTGCAACATAAATCAGACATGCTGAAAGGACAGGTATGTGTCTCAGAGACTGTCCCTTCTCTGGAACAGGCTCTCCATCCATGTGAAACAGAGTTCTTCCCTGCACTTATTCAAGTGAAACTTGGATCAGTGTTGGGGAACCTTAAATATACCCCTGGTATGGTAACTATATCTCTATTAGAAGTCTTGGTTTAGCCAAAGCCATTAGGCATTTCAGTGAGAGAGGATTGTTTAAGGTCATTGGCTGACTGAGGTCACCTGGACTACAGCTTAGAGTAAGCACCTCATTGGTTCTTTTGAGATATTTTTTAAAAGTTGTCTCAGGTTTCAACTTTCTGTTACCTAAGAAGTTAAGCTTGTGAGTGTTTCTGCCATTTCACACTGAGCTAATCGAAGGAAGGACACTGAGGAAACTCGAATCTATAATATATAACATTAAGTATCCTGTTTTTTTGCTTATTGTTTGAGTTATTTATAGCACTTTGTCTACTGTATACTTTTCTAGTTAGTTTCACTGTGTGTGAGGTATTAACTGGAAATTGTCCACTTTTATTAAGCATCTGTTGGGTTGTTTGTTTCTGATAACTTGTTGCAATTAAACTATTTTTCTAGAGGCTCCTTTAGCTGTTTAAAACTTTAATTTAAAGGCTCACTGCTACTTTTCTGCTGTGAGAAACATTTCTGCAGTTTGTTTCCCACCCTCCCTCCTTATTGGCATGCTGTTCTTATAGCTGGGTGGCTTTGCAGTTGCCCGCCCCTACTGTAAATTTGATCTGGGGCACTCCTCCCAGTTTAGTGTTATTAACTCATTCTACCTAATACAGGGATAACACTTGAGAAGGCCAATCCATTTAGTTTCTGCTCCTCCTTTCTCTCTTTCCACTTAAAAAAAAAAATTCTAAGCTTGTTTCCTGCCTTTCCTGTGGATAGTCTAGTCTGGATACAGATTTGCTGTGTCCAGGACTGTTTGTGGGCTTCTGAGCCTCCAAGCCTTTCTGTGTTGGAGGCAGGGTTGCCAGATTTCCGACTGGCTGGGTAGGGACAAAGTGACGACAAAAAACAAAAAAAAAAGGTCTTTAAACACGGAGCTGCTTCTGTTTAATACAGAACACCAAGAAGTTCTGCATTAAACACAAGTAGCTCTGTGTTTAGTGATTTTTGATTGGCCTGTATGCCGGTATACGAGCCAATAAAAAAACTTGAAAAACGGAGCTGTGTTTAATGCAGAACTGCCTGATGTTCTGCATTAAACACAAGCAGCTCCGTGTTTAGCGGTTTTTGATTGGCCCGTATGCCGGTATATGGGCCAATCAAAAAAAAAAAAAAAAAAAAGCAGAGGGCTGTTTTGCCAGGATTTAAACCGGCAGTGCACGACTCAGGATCGGGCTGCTGATCCCAGGACAATCCCACTAAAATGGAGACGTCTGGCAACCCTGGTTGGAGGGAAGCCTAGCTTAATTTTGTTTCTTAGAACTAGCTAGTTTTTTAGTTTTAGCACTCAAGTCTGTTTCTTTGAGCTCAGCATTTGTTCAGAACTCGTTGTAAGCACTAAATAAGCTACAAATTACTACAGCACTCAACTTTCCTCACTTGTCTTGAGGAAAACTTTTTCTAGTACTTAACAAATAAGCACCTATCCAGGCATGCCTAAGGGTCAGCTCCCAGTGTTTTCTCCTGTCTAACTGATGAATCTGGGCATCTTGGGGCAATGCAGCAATTGCCTCATGTACACAGACAACCCTCTCCTTCTACCACCCAACACTACAACCTGTGAGAGATGCACTTATATAGCCAAACTGGAAGCAAAGCTCTCTTCACCCAAGACTGGACTAGACAGTCAAGAGGAGAAGGTAAACACTTGCACCACACCACACTCATCACATAGTCCCTCAAAACCTACATCACCAAAACACACACATAGAAACACAAAACACATACCTACATTTGCGAGGGTCTCAGTAAAAACCTGCCCAAACAACAGGGACCTCCAAAGCAGAAACACAAGCAACCTCCACCTCCCAATACAACCCAAATGACACATAGCCCACAAACTCAGTGTGCCACTCAACTACAGCCCATAAGGCATAACGATGTACCCAACACTCTAGTCATAGGTGACTCTATAGTCAGGCACACTGGTGGTCCACTCACCGGACTAAACAAGGAGAAAGTCACTGTCAGCTGCCTGTCGGGTGCCAGGATCCGCCACATAATGCATGCACTCAGGTCACTCCACAACAAGTACAAATATGACTCTGTCATTGTCCATGTTGGTGTGAATGACCTGAGACATACCTCCCTGGACTACATGAAAAGGCACATGGAGGAGCTGTCCAATCTTGTAACCCAGGCAGGTATGACCCTATCCCTGAGTAGCATCCTGCAATCACCCAGAATGATACCACAGTACATGGACAAAATGATTGACTTCAACAATTGGCTAAGCTTTTGGTGTCATTCTAAGCGGATCCAGTATCTGTCTGCCTGGGATGACATGATCGACAAACCACGATGCTTTGCCAGAGATGGCCTATACCTGTCACCCCCTGAGATTCTGGATACTGGCTAAGGCTCTAGCCACCCCTATAGTGCCTTTTTTAGGCAAGCTTCAAATGACAAATTCACCACCATAACAGGTACAAGCAAGCAGAATCTGAGGGTATTGCTACTTAATGCTAGAAGTCTAAACCTCAAAATGCACTCACACGAGGCACTCCTTAAAATGGAGAACATTGACATCTGTGCAGTGACACAGACCTGGTTCAAGGCTCCAGAGAGCACCCCTGCATTACCAGGCTATAATTCATACCACACCTTTCGGCCACCTAACCTGGACTGAAACACTAAAGGCGGAGGCATGTCCATATTCATTAAGGATATCCACACCTCCAGGTTAGTTGCTCAGCATAATGCATCCGAGATTATCCAAGTGCAACTAACTCTGGGCAAGACCACAATCCAAATTGTAGCTTGCTACAGATCCCACACCATGCCTCAGGATTCCCACTCCTCATTTCTTGATACACTGGAAAATATTATGGTACAACCTAACACCCTAATAATGGGTGATTTCAACTACCCCACAATTAACTGGGAAAACTACTCATGCACCAACTCTTGTGCTCAATGTTTTCTGGAATTCATAAATTCCAATGCCTTAGATCAACTTATCCACACCCTCACCAGGGGCAGCAATATCCTAGACCTGGTTATTACCAACATGGGCAATTGGTGCTCCACACCAGTGGTCAATCTCTCGTTGGTCAGATCTGACCACAAGCTAATCACCCTAGACATCCACATTTCTCCCCCACCCCCCTTACGCTTCTTAAGACAAAAGTGGCAAACGTCACGACACCCATGCTGATGGACAATAGAGGTATGACTGCTGAATCCTACACAAAGGCACTTTATAAGCACTTACACGAGTGCATGGATCATGCAATCCCTAACAGAACCAAGATGCTTGCCTACAAAAAAAGGAAGTCAATCTGGTGGTCCCCTGCCATAAACAAACTCTACAACAGATGAAAGAAACTGTTGCAAAAAAGAAAAAAATCCCATGATTGGAGAAACTCCCTGGTCAGCCTCAGTAAGAAGCTGAGATCCCTCATAAAATCCTCGAAAGCTAGTTACGAAAACAAAATCACCACTGACTCTAAAGACAACCACAAGCATTCTATAGCTATGTCAAGAATCTCAATGGTAACACTCAGATCTGCTATGAGTTACAGCACAATGGCACTAAATATACAGAAGCAACTGATATTGCTAATATCCTGGCAGATAGGTTCAGTGCTAACTTTAACCCCATCTCATCCCCTAAAGGGCCCATATCTATACCGGAAGAATGCAAAGGTCCTGTAGTCATGGCTGCACAGGTAAAAAAACACACAGATAAAAAAACACACCCTCCAAAGCCAAGAACACAGCATCCATGGGACCTGACAACATCCCAGGCTGTGTTCTACATGAACTACAGAACGAACTGGCACCCCAACTAAAGTACCATGTTCAATCATAGCCTCACCTCAGGCTATGTGCCCACTGAATGGAGCACACTGACGGTTATCCCGCTCCACAAAGGGGGAGCCACCATAGACACTGGAAACTACCGCCCCATTAGCCTGACAAGCCTGGTCTGCAAGGCTATGGAAAGTATCATTATGGAACTTATAAACAATGACATTGGTAATCTCCAAACTCAGGACCCCACCCAGTTCGGGTTTGCAAAAGGCAGATCATGTCTCCTAAACCTGATAGACTTCTTTGAAACCGTCACTAAAGCCATAGATGAAGGTAAGGTGGTTCACGCAGCCTATCTAGACCTCGCCAAGGCTTTTGACACCATCCCCCACTCTAGAATTATAGATAAACTAACTAAACTAGGTATAAATCCCTATGTCACAAGATGGGTTGCCAACTGGCTCACTGACAGAACCCACACTGTGAAAGTAGCAGACTCCAAATCCAACTTCAGACCAGTGACAAATGGAGTGCCACAGGGTTCAGTCCTGGGTCCTCTCCTGTTTGGTATCTACTTCTCTGAAGTACAGGCTAACACAGAAGGTCTTTGGCTAATGAAGTTCACAGATGACCGCAAACTAGGAGCCATAATCAAAACTCCAAAAGATGTGGACATCCTACAAAAGGGCTTCGCTGAGACAGATGCCTGGTGTCAAAGCCATGGCCTCAAGCTCATTGCCAAAAAGTGCATTGTCATCCCTTTTGGTAAAAACTCTGTACCCATGAGCTACCACATAAGTGGTGGTCTACTTAACACCGAAAGTGTGATAAGAGACCTTGGGACACAGGTGGACAGTAGTCACTCCTTTGATAATCACATCGCCACAGTAGTCAGGAAATCCTTCTACATGGCACACCTCATCATAAAAGGTTTCTCATCCAGGAAAAAAGAGGTCATTGTTCCCCTCTACTTGTCACTCATTAGACCCATTATAGAGTACAATGCCCCTTTTGGTATGTACCTCACAAGACATCTACAACAACTGGAAAGGCCACAGAAATACCTCACAAAGAGGATTACCAGCCTCAAACAGATGCCCTATGCAGACCATCTCAAAAAACTCCAGCTTTACTCCATCGCATATCGCCTACTCAGAGGTGATCTCTGCCTAACACACAAAGCTATGTCAAACCCAGAGCTTTTGGACATGCTCCACTTAAAGAAATCCCAATCCCTCCAAGCTGCATGCTCTAGGGACCTAAACCTTGTCACCACAATAAACAGAACATGCTGGAGGGATAGATTCCTGTCCCAGAGACTTCCAATACTCTGGAACAAACTACCTATCTATATCAAACAAACAGAGCTCCTCATTAGCACTCCAAGAAAAATCTTGATGATTGGATGGGAGATAGGAAATTCACCCCGGGGGGTCACTTCTGTGGCTCTGCTCGACAGTGGCACAGGAAAATAATTTTCTTGGGTGGCAAAAGCCAGGGTACCTTTTGGCTAGGGTTATATAGGCCCTAGGGCCAATAGCCTAGTACCTACCTATGAATCTATGAAGCTTGTAACTGCTTAACTAATTATGCCTAAGTTATATATACCCTCCACACACTATGGGGCCACCAACTATCTAATATTATTGGGTAACATGGCTAGGCTTAAAGAGGCTCTTTAGGGCTGTTAGCCTAGTTTCTTACTATGTTACTATGATAGGAAAATGGACAGGATAAAAAATAAACTAAATAACATTAAGCAGCATAAGAAAATAAATTTCAAAAGTTAAATATCCTAATCCCTCTAGTACTGATGAAATAATATATAAAACTTAATTGACATTACAGAAATAGAGTTCACCTCAGAATTTGAGGAGAAAACCACCCACGAGAAAAGGCAGTTCATAAAAATCTGTGTACACTATGAGAAGCCTTATTCAATACACAGTTAATGAAAATGACATACTTACTACAACTCTTTCAAATGAATGATAAACAGGAGTTTAAAAAAAGTAATTTGAAAATGGAAGTTGAGCTCATATGGTGTACAAGATATTTTGCACTATAAGATTAAGGAACTTGACTTTAATATGAGTGAATGTCTCATCATACAATCAAGTTGTCCAATATAGTTTATGTAACACATTCAAGACCTCCTGCAAATTCTATGCACACTCATACAGATATATACATACATATATATATATATATATATATATATATATATATATATACACACACACACACACACACACACACACACACACACACACACACACACACACACACACACACACACACACACACATGTTTACACCTGTCAGATCCCAAAACACAACTTAAATGCAGCAAAGTGCTTCACTGACTTCTTCTTCCAGCTTTTCCTGGTTAGGGATCGCCACAGTGGAACTCCGGTCCGCTATTGATTAGTAGTAGATTTTTTACAGGTGCTGAGGTGCCAGCTCAACGCCCAACCTTCAACGAAGACATGCCCATTCTACACATGTCTTTCGAATGCCACTTGACCGCAGGGAGCACATTCAGACTCCATACAGAAGGAGCTCCAGCTGAGAATCGAATGGGAGAACCTCTTGCTGTGAGGTAACAACGCTACCACTGCACCACTGCAGCTTACAAAGTGCTTCACTGATTGTGCTTCCAAAAATCTTAGTGAATGTCATATTGTGACCCAGCAAAAGTAAGCTATCTCTAATGTTAAGTCTGTGGAATCTGTATTATTACTAAAAAATAACAACAGAATGCAACCGCCAGGGAATGAAATTTAAGAGGCTGTGGTTCTGCAAGCCATACAGGAAGACATGACAATGTATCCCAGAAGCCAGTCAGTTAGACACTGAGTCAGACTACAACTAAGCCATCATCTCAGAGCAAAAAATAATCGACAGGCACTGCTTAGACAGACAGCTGCAGTAGGCTGTGTGTAACATGTGCACCCCATTCATGTCTCTGCGTACATTGCAATGCAACCCTATACCTGTCGAAACCAAAGTCTGTTTGTTTGAGCCTAGGTATACTGTCATCCTGGGCATTGCAATAGCATATGGGAAATGCTGTAGGAGTGTCCCAGACAGCTGCTAGTTGCATCCTCTCACAATTCCTGGCAGCAATGTGCACCAACGTAGATGAATATATCCACTCCCCATCTATAGTCACGGAGGAGTGAAATGTCATGCAATAGTTCTATAACATGATTGTGGTCGCACCACTGTGGTGGCATTTTTATTTTTATTTTCTTTTGTATTTAAGTTCTATAACATCTCCAACTCCACCCATGTCCATGTGCAATAGACTGTACCCAAGTCCCTATTAAAACTCCCTTGGTCCCTGAAGCAGAAAGGTGCACAAATAGAAAGGGATAGCCATTGCTGAACTGTTATGTGGTGTGCTTAGCAGATGGCAGCACAATGAATATCATGGCTGCTTTCTAACATGGCAAAGTACCTGAGGAGCTTTTGCTGAGTAAGTACAAGAACACATCCAGGATGTAAGCAGAATAAACCTCTGTCAACAGTATACATGATGACAACATATGTGTTACCCCCCCCCCACCAACAGGTGACTGTGGTTACCCCCCTTGAGCCATGGCTAATTATGCCATGATACAGAGCGCCATCCAACCAAGATGAGGATGCATACAACAGAGCACATGCTGCAACAAGAAACATCATTAAGAGTGCCTGGCGTGCTGAAAGCCAGATTCAGATGTCTGGACACATCTAAGGGTGCACTGTAATACACACCTGAAAAGGCACCAAAGATGATAATTGTGTGTGTCATGCTTCACAACATGTTTACAATCAGATATGGTGGTTTGCCTGCCACAGGTGTTGGTGACCTACCCAAGAACCCCAGATGTCTGACGATGACATGTCACAGCTGTCAGAGGAGGATCAGGAGTACACAGAGGGAGGAGAAGAAGCAGGTATGGGTGACAGCGGATACGACCACAAATCCTAGCTCAGGCAACATGGCATCATCTGACACACCTTTGAGTCATGGCAAGCCACAGGTACAGAAGTACACAGAGTAAACAGTGATGTTTGTTTGCCATTGCAAAACAGCAGCACAGATCGCATCTAATGGAAATGACCCACTAGATGTAAACATTGGGTATCATACATAACAATAGCGTAACATAGCATAATCATAAGATAAGATAAGATAAGATAAGATAAGATAACATAACATAACATAACATATAACAGTATGAACATACACAAAACAATAATGAGAGGAACCATCAAATCAGGCCACAAGTGATACAGGTAGCCATACAGAGTTATTGTGGTGAGGACTGGTATAGAAGGGTATGGGTGTTGGTATAATGGTTAAATGTATACCTTACATACACAGTGTGCAGGGTTTGATTTTAACCTTTGGAAAGGAAATTGTCTGGGCTTAAAATAGCCCACATGGGCAACTAGCCTAGTACTTATCTATAAACATATGAACCAATGTCTGAATGGCAGACAACAAAGGAAATTGTAATGTAAACCCCATTCCTAACTGTCCACTCTCAAATCATGCAAATATGAAAGCAAGTCATCACATGCTGCATTACTGTCATCAGTATCACTATTAACATATGTCATTGTAAAAGCGGAAATAATTATCAAAAAGGGAATGTAGTCACCTAGGTCAGTAATAATAACAGAATCTCATGGCATCAGACCTCACAACAACTACATACAGATGTAATTATCAGTGGTTTGAACAGCGTTCATTTTTGCTATGGGGCTAGAATGACATTACAGGACACACACTGGATCATCTGTCAGTGTTACTCTAATGCAGTCTAGGGCACCCATGCTAGTAACTTATATTGTGGTCTTGGCTGCTCTAGCTACGTCTGAAAACACTTGGGCCTTGTTACTCTACCAAAGAGCTTGATGTGGTGACACCGTTATGTGGAGGCACACTGTGTGAAGAATATCACTCTGAGGTAACTGCCTGGTTGTGACTGCTGGGCTCAAAGTGGACTGGCCAACAGTACATGTGTGTGCACATTTTAGCACAGACATCAATGTCTAATGGGTAAGTACGGGACTAATGAGAGGGGGCTGCCTCTCTTATGTGATAATTGGCTAAGCACAGTCAATGCATGTAACACCCGGTTTATACTATAGCACTGATATAACACTGTCATAACGAGGCTCTTAACAGAGCATGCCATAGATACATACAGTTATTCTGTGTAGTGAGGTGCCACCATGACTTCTCTGTGTCTGCACAATTGACCTTCATGCAGCACACCCAGCTGGTGTGCAACATGATCTGTGGCATGGGCAACTGCCAAACATTAGATCCATGAGACCATTGGGCATGTTCATTCACTTGTAGTTTTAGGTGGGCACCCTCTGACATGTGCCCATGCACAATGGCTACATGCACATGTGTACTGTGCTGGGCAGTATTACTGTGTTATGGGGAAGAGTCAACATCATCAAAGACTTAATATGAGACAGTTGTGCAAAGGCATTATTCTGTCCAATATTTCATGTCTCCACATCATCAGAATGGCTGTACATGTTTTCCTCCACATCAGAGGCTACAGCCTGATCCACACAGCTGTCATCATCTGGGCCAGACTGTATCACCAAATTTGTGCCATGTGTATCACGGGCCATGCTAGCACAGTGAGGCACAGCACATTCCATCTTAGCATCTGGGGTTGGGCTACTAGAGGAGGCAGGCAGTGGACATGCTACAAGAAGAGACAGAGGACACAGGTTAGATACACTGACATAAATGGGACAACTATATGACTACAATGTTCATGAGGCTAAAGATTTACCAGGAGGTCATGTCTGGGCATGGCTCAAAAAGTGAGATTACATTTATGTTACATTTGCAACATATATGACATGTGTGAGTAAGGACAAAATAAGACACGACTGACATGTCCTAGTGGAAATCCACTGCTAGAGGTGAGGTCTGAAATGCACGGGTCTATATCAGCATTTCGAACGCTGACAATATTGAATATGATATTGTCGCGTCGAGAATGCCAAAAGTGCAGAACATCAAACGGGTAAATGGAAATCTCCATAAGGGGAGATTTGCATTTACTTCAATGTTGTGTGGTCACGGAGTTGGTATATTTAAGAAGGAGTAGTAATTTTTTTTTTTTTTTTTTTTTATCGGCATTCAAAAATGTAATAGGTCAATCATTTCAGTTCGACATTTAGTGATTCGACCTATTACATTTTTGAAATGCTGATATAGACCCGAAATGCACCTGTCATAAAACAAAGGCATCCAAACAGTATTAGTAAGCACATATTCACCATTACATACCATTCCAACAGAGGTACAACACACAGTAGGTAATATATACACATGCTAGTTGGCCAACGCTGATGTGCAGATGGCAGTTGTCCTATGCAAGTGTAGAAGGGCACAGTATTAATGAACAGCACAGACAGGAGTATCAAGACTGACATGTATGAAACAGAGGAATGTTATACCAGTTACATCCTCCCTGTTTGGTGAATTTCTTATCTGTTGTAATGTGGATCCTGTAGAATGAAAACAAACAAAACACAACATGTGGGTTTGCAACACAATCATGAAAGCAGGCAGAGGTGCATGATGACATATAGACCACACTAACAGGATATGGAGATACTCATGTGACATATGGTGGACATGTTGTCCAGATGTACCTGTGAATGGAAAACAGCGACATGAATATAATGCATCACAGGTGGGATATGCAGTGCTGCATCCTAAAGACATCTGTAGGTGCACCTGCACTGACCATGACGATGTATCTGTAGGTAACAATGGCAGGGATGCATCAACATGTCAGCAAGCACCACTGTCATGAGAGGCAGCAAAGGCAATGACAGCTATTGGTCACAGTAGCAGTATATGGTGACACTCATCTGACATGTGTTGCTGCTGTGAAGATGTGGATGGACCTGCACAAATGAATAAAGACAAACGTGCACATTGTTGGAAGTGTTATGTATGTAACACATTTGTATGATAACTTGCTATTACACTTATGTTGTGCATTGTCAGCATGTGCGCTCCTACATTCACAGCACAGTTCTGCTGCTGGAACACAAAAATAACAATACATGAAAATGCATAAAACAAAGATACATAATGAGGTAGTGTATATGAAACAGTGTTCTAAAAAGTATGACATACGTGCATGTCTTGGAACACATGCTTCTATACCTCCACTGGGTGTATGGCGATCACAACTGGTGCTATGTAGGGACATCAGGAGTACTGTTATCTCATCTTGGGGTGTCAATGGTGGGCCTCCATTGGTGGCATTCCTCACCCCCTCATACCAGTATATCCTGCTGACTGTGCAAAGGATCATGTCACAGCAGCATTGCCAACAGGCCTCCCAGGATCTACTCTGATCTCGCATAGTGTATATAATCTTCGTCAGGTCTATCTACACTTCATTTATCCACACAGTGTTTCCTGCCCACCCAAAGAGACTGTATCCATGCTGGAAAAGAGCATTGCTGATGATCTCTTTTTCTCAGTAATCAAAACTGTCTACTTGGTTTGTCATCTGGAAGACAGTGACATGCACATGGTATAATTTATATGGGGCCTACATAAGGACATGATGATTTTGCAAGCATATGTCAATTGACCTGCTCTCCATTCATTTGCAATGCAAAGCTATATAAAATAGACTCTGTCATTTATGGTACTGTTATATACATAGGAATATAAGTGATATGAAATCTTCTGAATATGTAACATGTGGAGCAACACCATCATTTGTGATATCTGTAGAGGTAATATGTGGGATTTGAATCTATTGCAGTGGAAATCATAACAATGAAAGGACAACCATGCAACCATTGTGCCACTTGTGCAGTATGATATGAATGGACTTCTCACATTAACATACACATCATAACATAAAATAATGGGTATGTGTAAACTGATAATGTTGTAAAGCTGCTGTACACACAGCAGTCAGTGAGATGCATCGTAATAATGAAAGTTACTGTCAATGTATGGTATGCAACACGTTGCTAAAAAGAAAACCTGTAGAAAACAAGCAATCATATTAACATGAACTGTTTTGCATGAATACCTACATATCAACACAATAAACAGCAGGCAATACAGTCTGCACTGTGTCTGCATGGGATGAAATGCACTATCACTACTACGTTACTATTACAAGAAAGTATCTGTACAGTAGTGATTGTACAAGTTATGCAAACCCTCAGACAGCATCATTATCTGTAGGCATGCCACATATAGTACAAAGTAACTAGACATAAACATGAATATATTTTAATTTTGGCACTATCTATAGTGCAAGTATAACAAAGTATCAATGAATATCATATTAATACATCAGTATTGATATCAATGAATACTGAAGAGCATGCAATGTACAGGTACACTTGGAACATGTCAGTTTCGATTACTATACCACAGAATATACAGGGTTACCAGCAATACATGCAGATATATTGTTAGTCCATCCATATGTACTAGTCACTGGGGCTCTTTCCACTTATCTGTACAAGTGTATATGTGGAATCCCTACTTGTCAGTGATGCAGGGGTACCCAACTTGCATGTACAGTGGTGAATCCTACACTCATTCAGTATGTCACAGACATTTTTTATTGCAGACAATTTTGTGAAAGAAGTGACTGCACAAAATATATAAATAGATTTATGAGGAATAATAATAACGTAAGTCTATAATAAGAGCAATATATCTCAGTATAGCAAAGCCAGCAGGTACCACATTACCTTAGAAGCTACCTGAAAGTAAGGTATACATTAAAGTAAGATCAGCTATGTGCACACAGCTTTTAAGTATCATCTGCCCCATTCATAATTAATGAGGTTCATTATCATTCAAGGTTTTGGAATCCCATTTGCAGACATCTGTGCAAGTCGTCGAGATCCAATGCATTAACCAACAGCTCAGTGTAATGGGAAGGTGCTTTGTGCAGTTACTCAACAGGTATTGTTAAACAGGACCATGTGTAGCCCATGCCTGTTACCCCCCAATGATCTGATACCATCCTAAAAGCTTCATGTGGAGTCATTGTTCACCTGCATTCCCAATCTAGAAGGTATTAGTATGGTTAAGTCCTTTCTAACTTTACATAGTGATTTAGATATCAAACAGATTTGATGTGTCTTTTTCTTGAGGTTGTACTAGAAAATAATATTGTTATGTTTCAGGGAAATTACTACTTACAAAAAGTTGGCATAGCTATGGGCACTTCCTCTGCAAATAGCTACGCCAACATGGTGCTAGCTAGACAGGAAGAAGAGTATGTGTTTAATAGCCCATACAAAGGTTCTCTCTTATTCTGTAGGAGGTTTGTTGATGATGTGGCTCTGGTTTAGCTAGGTAATGAGTCACAAGCTAGCTGACGTCATTGATTATTTAAATAATACTACTTATTTCCTGCATTTTACTTCACATACATCCAGGAAAGAGGTTATATTTTTAGATGCTCTTGCTTCAGCGTAGTAGTATGCATCCTCCCCATGTTTACAGGAATGTCCTGAAAGGTCAAGGGATGACAGTCTCACTGCTCAATAACACTGAAAAGGGTTTTTGAACTGACCTTGAATCACTGTCTTCTGACTTTATGGCCAGAGGGTATAGTAATAGAGAAATAAGTGGAATGGTAGAAGAAGAAAGTAAATTAAGGGCTAATACAGCTTCCCCCTATTTCTTTGGGAAAATTGTACCAAGGTTTTCGTCAGTAGAAGAGAAAATGAATAATTATATGCCATTAGTATTGCCTTATGCTAGTCATTTTAGACAGGTTAGACATGTAACAGATTCTAGCTGGAACATCCTCACTACGGATGTCAGGATTAAGGGTATAGTGGAGTTTTCCCCTTTTTATACATATAAGAACACGAAGTCTTTAAAAAGACGGCTCTGTCATAGGAGTCCAAATTGTGTCAGGAAGACACTTCAGATAGGCATTTACCTTTTGGTACCTTTCCATGTGGTGGATGTAAATATTGTTCTTTTATAGAAACGTCAAATCTATTTATACATCCTGCTTCTAAAAAAAGATTTGTTTTTAAGGTGCATGCACATTGTAAAACTAGAAACATTGTCTATTTAGCAACATGCATAGCATGTGAAAGTTTTTAACTAGTAAAAACTAATAGAATGTTTTATGAAAGAATACGTGAGCATAAATATGCTATCAGGAGAAGTGATTTAACCAGCGCTCTAGCTAAACCTGTGCATGAGTCAGGACCTTCACATAGTTTTATTTTTAAGGTTGTAGAAACTGTGTTTAAAGGACAAAGTGGAGGTGATTTAAAAAATTACTGAAGAAAGAGAATTGCATTGGATTTTTAAGTTCTGTGCTGATAGAAAACCGGGTATTAATGACATGATCTCTTTAAGACCAGTTTTAAAGTCAAGGGATTTGCATAAGTAATTTCTATAAGCAAAATGATTGGTTTGTTTTTAATTGCTGTGTGTTTAAAAGTTGGTTTTGCTACATTTTTAACTTGTCTGAAGAACTCTGTTTGAAAGCACTTAAATATTTTATTAAATATCAGTGTTTGCTAAGCCTTGGCTCTGGGATTCCTTTGTTTTTTAGCTGCCTTTATTTGTCAGAGTATTACAGATATCTCTGTTATTTGTACATTTTCTCGAAACAGCATAGCTATGAGGCATTGACCATAGAGGTATACTTCACCTGCATATTTGGAACATAGCTCTCTACCAATCAGGAATACATCTCATCATAATCTGGATCTAATCCAGAAATACTCAGTGACAATCAGGGATACATTCTTGAGTCAAAATCTGGAACATCTTTGAATATCAGGGACATTTGGGAGGTATGATTTGATACGTCATGGTACATTCTTGTTAGACATTGCCTGCCCTCCTAACTAACCTACATTTTGATGTACGACATACCCATGATGAACAGGAAGTCCAGTGTATTTGTCTGTTAAGTGCAGGTATGTGTTCTCTTGCAATGTCTGAGACTTTGAGCTATGAAATGTTGCTGTTGTATATTAATGTTGTGACCAGTGTGCTAACATGCAGTCAAACTTGCATGTTTTGGTTTACAAATGCACAGAGCAATAGTGCATGTTGTTCTGCAGTGTATGAATCTTGTGATGTGGAAACTCTGATCCATTTTTTTTCCTTCCCTGCACAGTCATAACCTTTGAGTTGTTTAACTGCAGTTACTCCATACAATCATATCCAAGATAAATTAACTTAGGTAGGTAGGTGTCAGGGTTATAGTGTGAACTTAGCTGAAAGTTGCTGTTTGAATTTCATGCCCTCCAACTTGTGTTCAGTACTCTTCTACTGTGTAAAGTACTGGGTGTGACACTGCAATAAATGAATAGGCAGAATATGTAATGGTATTCGATATCATAGCTAAAGTACATGTGCTACTCACTGTCATTTTATACATACCTAGTCTGTGCCATTCATGCATGCATTGTATCTTTTGCAGGTGAAAAGGATCGCATCAGAAATCGGGCACTGCACATTGAGCAGATGCACAGGCTGAAGGAGCAGTAGAGGGAGAGAGGTATATGTTAGACATTTACAAATTATTAAAGCTAGAATAGATCATAACATTATTATAGAAATGGCTTGGATTGCTGCTCCATGCATGCTAATATTAATGCAAGACTACCCATCATGCATTTGCAAGGTAACTGCAATAGTCATAAGTTTCCTGTGCTTATTAGTACATACTAAATTAAACAGTTTACATTTAATTTAGGAGCAGTGCATGTTTGCTGAGGGTAATGTTTTTGATTGTATGTCACAACCCAGATGATAGACAGCACTGTGTAATTGTCACAGTGCTTCTACCTATTAATTGTGCTATTACTGATGTTTATATAGCAGGTAGTGTTCCCTGACTGTTTTGTTGTACATAGCCTGTGCAATCTCATACTGAATGGGTATCTGCTGTCTCAGCTTTTGGACTGCTGTTAGCAAACTACTGTCTACAAGACTGGTGATATTTTATTTAAACACACACTTGTATCCTGTGCATAAAGCTACTCAGGTTCTTCATTTATGTTGCCTGTTACATATTCACTGATCATCACTGCAGTATTTGCATTTTGTAGGTGCATACATAGAGATCCCTACAAATGTATGTAGTACAATGATATATTAGTTGATGGACAGTAATGTCTGTATTACACACACAGATTACTTGGGGGCTGTTAACATGACTCACTACTTGCACAGACACCTGGTTACAGTTGTGAATAATTCACATGTTGACAATTTGACATAAATGTGTGAGGTGCACATGTAACATAGGGAACATGGAAGTAGTGATAACATCTCAGACTGTTTGCTTGATAATGTAGTGAGGCAGATGCTAACTGTTACTCACTAAAGGTTACAGTTATAGTGTTATGTTGTTAGTTTCACTGTGGTACTATAGTGTAGCACTTGGTCTGCAATATAGGTACATTTCAGTATTGCATGCTACAGTATTATGCCATCATATACTATTGTGTCAGTACTGCATGCCACAGTATTATGTCATAACATAATATTGTGTCAGTATTGCATGCCACAGCATTATGCCATGATATATATGTGTGCCAGCTGTGCACATGCTTGTTTGTCATGCATAAATGATGTCTGGGTGATTCCTAACTGGTCAGGTAATAACGGGATTTCCAAAGATAAACTGTTTATTGCATGCCCTATCATGCACTGGAGTAACCTGTTGACATTCTGTGATGGATATAGTGCCCCAGACATGGGCCACTATTGATATTATACCTCTCAACTTCTTAGTGCGAGAAATCTGGATAAAGCTAAAAGACCCAAAAGTAGGAACAGATTTTAAATATTGCTCTTATAAACTCAGAAAGTTGCTAGACTGACAGGTTTTGTGTTATGTATTTTCCGAAGGACATGAAATCTGAAATTCCAATGTCTGTCATCATTTTGTGACTTCAATATTTTAAGATTTGTCCGAAAACTAGAAATTGTAAGAAGAACAGATCAAAAATAGGAGGGAAATATCTGGACATTCTGTGAAAATCTGGACAGTTGAGAGGTATGATGATATCATCCACTTATATTGATAATAGGACATCGGGAATGTGTCATGTGCAAGACTGTCCACCTGCTAGCCTCACTTGTTTTTATTATAAACATGATAGATACTCCTTATAGGCCATATATCATCTGCAAAGTAGATTTTAATGACACCTGTAATGTAGTGTGATACACCTCATATCTCATATGCAAGGATTATGATGATGGCATACTACTGTCTGTAACAGTCTTTATGTGCACATCAGTTTATGTTTAATGACAGCCTTGCTATGAACAGGAATGTGTAGACTGTTAGACAAGATGTTTTCTTTATTATGCTTTGGATTCATGCCTTGCATCACATTTGGTGGTAGAGTTGCCTATGGGCAAACCTCATTGTACTCTGTTAAACTGAAGATTTTCCTCCTATGGATATTGTCACCATGGGTATGTTATCTGCTCATATAGTTGCTGGAATGCATATTATGTACTTTCTTACTTTTAATGTGTTTCACCTTGACAGAGTGTGGGACCTGTGGCTTCTCTCCTATCAGTTGCTGGAGCATGCAAAACCATGGCCTGCATACTCGGAGTCCGAGGATGATGACAATGATGGAGCAAATGATGACATAAACACACAATGATCTACTTGACCACATTGTGTGTTTAGTGGAAATACTGAAAGAAGCTGTTTCAAAAGGCTGAGGATGCACTGGTCTTCTTGCAGTCTACCATCAAAAATCTGAATGACTCTATCAATAAAAATAATCATTTTATGGACTTTTGGCTGAACACAAGAGTACTGGTGTCAAATTAGATAGACAGTGTGCTACTGTAGTACAGAGGAAGAAGAAAAAACTTAATAGAGATGCCAGTGCCAATGCTTATGCTACTAGAAAAGCATATCTCATTATTAAAACTAATATGATGGAAGGAGAACATGCATTTGAAAATAATCAACACGTATCTGGCAGTAACGCTGATAATAATACAGGATTACATGTTCAAGCAAATGTAGAATGTCTCCAGGTTTCAAATACAATGTTCACGAAAAAAATGAATACCAGTAATAATAACTGTGGTATGTTAACGTGTAACTATGCTGATGCAGACCCTGTGACCCTGTGTAAAGAAATCATGGAAGGAATCAAGGAACCCTGAGGGTGAAGTGAAAAACAAAGGGAAGAGGGAGGGGCAAATTTTGTTCTGAATGAAAAACATCTGGTTGTTTTGAAAAAATAACTCATTTATTCTGGCCTGTAGAGAAATTTAGTTAACACATTAAAGGAACGTAGGCTTTTTATATGTAAGTTAAACCTCAAATACATCTTAAATGACGTTACTGTTGAACAACAAGGTTTGCTATTACATAAGAACAGTTATTTTATTCCCCTCCATCACACACTTCAGCCTTACCTTAAGTCTTGCCACCATTACTGTTCAAATATTACAGTTTGACATCTATTGAAAAACAGGCCTTGATGGAACTTAGATCTATGCCTGAATTCTGTATCTTCACTTATATGGACCTGTTTCTTTGAATGAAATTAATGTATGTTTTAGTAAGGTGGACAGAGCATTGTTAGATTTATTATATGATGCACAAGTGGATGCCAAGTTGTGTGATTTTTTTATGTGTGCCATTTCCAAAATTAGGTATTTTTTAGCATCCCAAAAATGCATACATTTGGTATTGAAGACATTTTTCCATCTTTTAGACGAATTATTTCCGATGATGGCACAAAAACAGAGTTTATTTTGATATTTTATACTCTGTTGTAAATCCAGTCACACAGAATTCAAGTTTCTATCTTACGGATTTGTGGGCACTACTTGATCTATTAAGAGAGTATTGTTTGTGGGTCAAGAAACATATATGTTTACTTTAGACATCACTTCTTTATACGCATGCATACCTAAAGAAGAAGGGCTGGAATATTTCAGGAATTTTATAGTTAAAACAGTGAATTTAGATGGGGGTTTTGTTACTACCTTATGTACTTTAATAGAACTTGTCTTGGATAACAATTGTTTGTATTTAACAAAGAATACTATAGACAAAAAGAGGAGTAGTAATGGGTGCCAGGATGTCACTATCGTACACAAATGCGGTTATGAGTGGTTGGGAACATGAACATTTTTGTTCTAATAGTTTGTTTTCTAAAGTGAGATTCTATAAACATTGTATAAATGCTTTATTTTTCATATGGTCAGGCAGTTTAGAAGAACATGACATTTTTATTCAGGACCTTAATGGTAATACTACCTTTCTTAACTTTATGCTGGGATGTAAAGGTGAGAGTGTGAATGTTTTGGTTTTAGTAATAACAATAAATGTGACATTGGGGGTTTTTGATAGTAACATATATATATAAAGACCAGCTTTGCTAATAACTGTCTTATGTACAATAGTCACTTGTCAGCACCCTACCTGTATGAAGAAAAATGTGGCTAGTGGTCAGTTTATATGTATTAGCAGACTTGTTAGTTTGCATGAGAAGTTTGTGAAGTAAAACATTTGAAACAACTATTTTTAGATAGGGGGTATACATCTATATATCTTGGTAATGTCATAGAAGAAGTGAGGGCTTTGAGAAGTTCTAGGTTACCACCTATATTAATTAGTGGTATTCCTTTCTTTAGTAATACTGACAAATAAAATAATTTAGGAAAGGGGGTTATTGGTTTCTCCTTACCTATTTCTTCTGATGCAACTGGGATCAGAAAAATTTTAAATGACAAATGGAAAATAGTTGTAGGAAATAGATACCTCAATGAAGTATTAGGAAATACCCCTAAGTTTTGTTATAAAGAGAATTTGGATCTGAAAAGATTATTTGAAAGCACTCTTACTAATGATCCAAATATTAAGAAAGGTTTAAATGTAATGGGTGTAAGTAATGCATATTCATTAACGAAGGTTCAAATGTAATTTTAAAACATAATAATTTGCAGATTAGGTCAAAAAGTTGATTTACTTGTAATTCTGCGTATGTGGTCTATTTAGCCTCCTGTGACACATCACTGTTTTTATATAGGTAAGACCATCAGAAAGTTGAGTTACAGAATCTCCAAACATGTCCTGGCCATTAAAAATAAAGATGAAAAAAAAATGCTTTGGCAAAGCATGCTCAGAGCTGTAAAGATTTTAGGAAATTTACATTTTTTTGTGGTAGACTTTTTAGTGGCAATGTGAATAATTACCTTGATGTTAAAGAGTTGAACTGGCAAATATTGTCAAAAGCAGATAGATTGCCAGGAATCAACAAATGTATCAATATTAAATGTCTTTTGAAAAGCTAAAATAACTGTATATCACTATACAGTCAAGGCTTAAATAACATATCTGAACCTGCATCTGCCTTTTTGTCGACTTTGAAAAAGCCTCTGACTCTATTAAATGGCTCTAGCTATGGAATGCCATGGTTTCTATGGGCATTCTTGAGGAGATCGTGAATATGGACTAAGCCCTATACAGAATACATCAATCGTCAGTCTTGACTAACAAATTCTTACCTGACCCCTTTCCTTTCCAAAGAGATGCCTGTCAAGGATATCCCTTTCACCAGCTTTGGTTCTGTTAACTGCAGAAGCACTGAATAGGCTACTGAATAATTCACCTCTGCTGTCAGCTGGAATCCTGAGCTGCATTGAGATTAAGGCCCTCATGTCTGACTGCTAAATTCTTACTCACAACCCAGTCAAGGACCTTCCTCCTATTAGTACAATGCTCTATACCATTGGGGCAGTTTCAATTCTGAGAGCAAATGTTTCTAAAACTGAATTACTTCCTGTAAATGTGGCTGCTAATGACCCATCACTTACTGGAATTATTCCCCCCTTCTAATGGATTATGCATAATCCTCATTATTTAGGGCTCAAACTAAACCCAGACATTCAGAAGATGTTGAAAATGAACCTCCAAGATATATGGGAGAAGATCTATATATCGGTTCATTCTGGCAGAAAATTATATGTATTCTAAATAGGCTGCATTTTTGCAGTTAGAATGTTTGTATACACCCTTCTTTTTTATGTTTTTAGTTACATTCCTTCTCTATCCTTGGCTTAGGAAATTAGCAGTGGCGGCTGGTGACTTCAAATTAAAGGGGGGCTGCAGGAGCCAGCTGAATGGGTGGGGCCAATGGGAATGGGGTGTGGCCAATTAGAAAGGGGTGGGGCTATGCTCAAAGACACAACTGGAACTTTAATACTTTAATTAAATATGCTGCCCTGGGTGGCAAACCATCATTACAAGAGTCCAATCAAGACAAAATGAAGTGTAGAAGAAAAAAATATTTCAAATGCATTAGCTACATGACAGCTTATTTAATTACCTAGATGGAAACAAAAAGGTTGTGAGGCATGAAAAAAATAAATTACTTTTTAAATACATTACTGGAATACTAGTCAAAATCAAGTATAAAAAAAACAAGCTTCTCCTTGCACTGCAGTTCTAATTATAACTTATATTCAGCTTTATAAAAGTACCAAGTAACATGTTGAAAGTAGAAACCTCAGTGATACCCCACTTGTAAAAATGTTTCTTATCCAAAAAAGACCTGCTGCCTGACAACAACTATCTACTTGTTTCAACCATGATCAAAGTAAAAAATGAACTGCAAACAAGAAACAAGCTCAAGATAAATTACTTAAAGGATTACTGCACAGGTTATGGACCATATATGATAGATTGGCATTTTGTTTAGTTTACGAGTAAAGCCTGCAAAGATGACTGCAACTATCCAACAAATGTAATGAGCTTCTGAAAATACTGTAATCCTGTCCTTTATTACAAATACTGTCATATACATTCCAATACCTAAGGCTTGTACATTATCTAGTCATGTAAATATTCTCTGCATGGCAACAACAAAAAGTCTTTCAGTGTTGGTATTTATTTAACAGCATGCTTATTAAAGGTTACTTGCATCTTACAATCTCAGACAAGCTTACCCGATGGTCATTAAAGCATTGCTACTTAAACACAAAGCAACAGAGCACTGCAACAGCATGCATTTTCTGAATAATAAGAAGCATAAATCAACAGTATAAAAATATGACAGAAAACCAGAACATTCTGCAAAATAAAGGACAGATGAAAAGCCACTATTGTATTTGTGTCTAACTTGGATGGGGGAATACTCTGCACACTTACACTACATAACTGCTCCTTGCCTTGCTTAGACACATCCAGAGTCACTACATGGGGGAGTGGGTCTCTAGCTGATGGTGATGGCTCTGACACTCATACCTCTCAACCTCAGAGCAAGAAGTCTGGACAAAGCCATACATAAAAGTGGGACACAGGTCCAAAAATAAGGACAATTTTTAAATATTGCTCTTATAAACTTAGAAAGAGAATAGAATAGTAGTAGGTCTTGCATTAGTATGAATTTTCTGAAGGGTATGAAATCTGAAACTCAAATGTCTGCCATTATTTAATAATGTCAATCTTTAATGATTTGCCACTAATTTGGCAGAAAACCACAATTTTATGAAAAACAGACCAAAAATGTGATGCAAAAATATAAATTTGCCACAAAATACAGCTAAGAACCTGTCAAAGAAGGGACACCTTTTTAATATTAATACTGTTAACTTGACCAGCTGACAAAATAAGAGCATCTACATGCATTTCTGAAATAAAAATAATCTATAACTCTGATCATTACATTATTTATAATTGTAAACCCTCCACATTTTCTTCCAAAATTGCCATTTTGCGGAGAGGTTATTAGGGAAAGAGCAACATTTGAGCCAAAATTGGGGACAGTTGAGAGGTTTGGATATTCCTAATTCTATAAAGTGATTTATTTGCACGTACCTCTCAACCTCTTAATACAGAAAATATGGACAAGGCCAAATAAATATATTGGGGGAACATACAAGCAATACTAAAAATTGCTCTTGTATAAACTTAAAACAGTTGATAGAATAACAGGTCTTGCGTTAGCATGCATTTTTCTGAAGGTTATAATGTCTGAAACTCAATGTCTGTCATTATTTAGTGACTTCATTCCTAAATGATTTTCCAGAAAACTACAATTTTTATGAGGAACAAACCAAAAATAAGAAGCAAAAATCTGGAAAGTTGATAGGTATAGTTCAGCTTGGGCTGTCTGAGTTTGCTACCCTTCCCCCTCACAAAATCATGGTCGAATGGTGCCTCCCCCCTGCAGCCATTCCAATGTCCCTTTCCTTGGTTATTTTGCCCCATTTACTATAAACACTAATATGCATACTGCTTTACTTCTGTGATGATTTGGATTTCGTTTGAAAGTTTTATTTTGCATTTTACAGTACAAACCCTAATAGATATCTGCTAAACAATGCAATGCAGTTTCAGAATGAAAATAGACTTAGCAATAAAACTTCTCTGCCCTTGAAACTCACATTCATTGAAACAACATTGAAACCCACATTCAAAGAAAATACATTTTGCCAGTAGCAGGTAAAGATTAACTTTGGGCTATTTTCAAATCATAGGCCCCTTGAACATTAAAAATACACATGCTCTTTGATACACCTTCCTGATTGTATTAAATTATATTCCTTGTACAATACAGTGCAGTTGTTAGAGGGCATTTTACATTTATTGTTTTCAACATTTTTTCAGTAAACAATGAAACAAAATGCATGCACCAATGACAGAACTGCCCAATTCAGAACCTTTCCATCATAAAAAGTCTACTCAACCTTCTATAGTCCACCAGTAAATATGCACAATCTCTGAAGTAGTAAAATCCACATTAAATAAATCTGTAACTAATAAAGAGGTTGCTGCTAGCAAACAACTTTATATGTCATTGTTTCATCTACAAATAAAGTGCCTGTTCCCCTTGAAGAATAAATTGCCTATGTTGCATGCATTAAAAAAATGATAAGCTAGTAATACCACAATAGGGAATGTATGGCAAACTGATAACAGGTTCATAGTTACTAGGTATCTTTGCCAGAAAGGACTGCAGCATCCACCCCCTTTACAACACAGTACAATATCAGCAATGTATCTACCTGCTGTGGGAGTAGAACCCACAGCCTTCTGCATTAAAAGCAAGTACACTACCTGTTGTGCTATTAACAATGCAAGCAGAAGTAGCATAAGCAGCACTAAACTTTTGTTCCCCTGCAGCTCTCAGCTCCTTGTAAAATCTACTCAACACTCAGCTGTATCTCTGAACTTTGCAGCACAAAAAATCCGGAAAAAGCCAAACTTTACTGGGGGGGGGGCAAAAGGCCAAAAACCAGGGGCACATTGTTTGCATAATGTTGGAAAGTTGCTATAATAAAATGCTGTGTTACCACCATACATTTCACTGCCACGTCTTGAACCCAGGTGACCCTGTGCAAACCAGTCAGAGAAACATATCACTATGCCAAATCAGTTGAAACAGAGGAAGACAAACTTAAATGGCTACCATTTAGTGAATTCAGTTCTCACCATAGCTGTCAAACCTCTTAGCAAAAAACATCTGAAAAAAGCCAACAATGTGGGAATGCAGCTGCCAAACATAGTCAGTGAATTCAGTCCTCATCATAGCTCTCATCCTCTTAGCAAAAAACATGTGGACAAAGCCAGTAATGAGGGGAATACAGCCCCCAAACATTCAGTGAATTCAGTTCTAGCATAGCTCTCAACCTTAGCACAAAATACCTGGACGAGGCCAATAATGGGGGAATACAGTCCCAAATATTTGGGCAAATTTCAGATATCCATGTTATAAACTTAGACAATTGCTAGGATAAAAGGTTTTGTTTTACCATGTACTTTCTGAAGAATATGAAGTCTGAAATTCAAATGCCTGCTCTTTTTAAACATTTGTTAACCAGGAAACTAGTCTGACTTGGAACAAAACAAAGCCAATTTTCAGCAGAGCAGGGAGAAACACTCCAGACACATCTTTGTAAGGGATGGGAGGACATGCAGACTCCACACAGAAGGCATCCCAGCCAACAATCAAACCAGAGAACCTGTAGCTGTCAGGCAACAATGCTACCAGTGCACCACTGCACTACAAACCTTTGCAAGGAAAAATGAAGATACAGAAACCACAGATTTTATGAGGAACAGAACAAATATGAGGCAAAAATCTGCAATTTTTTACAAATGGTGGTTGGTAGGGAATTCAGGTCCTTACCACCGGCATCCAAGATACAGAGTTCAAGCCTGAGGATCTCTACCTCTGATGCTTACATTCTACTACCACCTATGTTCATTGTACATTTTGTAAATATGTACCTACTTCTGGGTACCTCATGTTCCCATATTATACTACTATTGTAAGACTTGTGATCTCCTGACTGCACTATGAGTTTGTTTTTGCATTTAACTGTTTTCTGCCTCATATGTTAGCATTTTACCACTTGTTATCCAACTACTATTATTGCAGTCTACTGTCACTCTTCATTAACCTATTTATTTCACCTTGTAACTTCTTGGAGCTTTTCTCCCTAGGACTCCGCTGAAAATGGACACCTGTTGTCCAGTCAGATTTATCCTGGCAAAACAAATGTTAAATAAAATAAATAACGTTTTTCCTCACACAGCTCTCTCACTGCTCTGAATGAGAATGGCAAGCCCTGGTGCATCGAGTCCAAGGCTGTATTGTAGCAAGACAGTGAAAAAATAAAAACTGTGAGACTACAACCCTACAACCCTACAAGCTTTAGTCTTATAGTATCACATCCCATTTTATGTAGGCATGCATATATGTGAGAAGTAGTTCACAAACACATAAAACATGCATAGCAGCAAGTGACTTGCATTGCATTCAAGTATATACTGTATTGGTGAAAACAGACTTAAGGTATGATATATGCTCTAAAGGAATGCTTTGACCAAATAGCATTTCAAAAAAATGCCCCCCCTCCCAAAAAAATACATCTCTGTAGCAGCAATGTCCCTATAAGTAGTCCTTATTAAACCCCTGAACCATTCCCTACAAATAATGCATTTATGGCTCTCCCTGAGCTAACTGCATATGACCAAGCAATGCATACACAATGAGTCTATTTTTGTTACAGCAAACATAATAGATTATCTTGCTTTGACATTTCTTGCCAGTACAGTTACCCTGACATATCATGACACAGTGTTGCATTGTACATCTTTAATGCTAAAAAATGGCAGGCTTAATTAGAAAGTGCTAAACCTGTGAGACACTTCCTGGAAACTACCAAAAAATAAAGGACCTTAGGGCAGCAGAAGTTCTTCCAAGTCTTTAACCTTACAGAAAATAAATAAACATGACATCAGTCTTTTGCATTAAGCATACATACCTTATAACATGTAAGCACTATATAATATTCATAGAAAAGACAATTTTAAACATGGCTCCCTTATTTACTCTGTTCTATAAAAATGTAAACCTACTTCATTAATGAATGCTGTAGGTGGAACAAATATTATACTAAAGAAAAATAATAAATAATAAAGTAGTGAGTTATTAATTAAATGAACTTACTTGAATTTTTAAAAATATTTTTTAAAACATACTATTAAATGATAAAATTAATTGCCCCTACCATGCAAAAAAAGGTAAAAAAGAATTAAAAACATAACACAGTGCCTGGATAAAAACTATATTTAATAATAATTCTACCCTTTTACAGCTTAGCAGCTCTTAGTTTTAGCACTGGAGTAACAGAAACCATCTCACTGATACCAGATGGGGTACTGGCATCCAATGTAGGTTGACAGTATAATTCCTTATATTCAATTTATTTTCCCAAGCCCCACCTCTGATATCCTGAGGGGTTATGTCTAAAATGCCAAATGAAAAACCTTTGAAATTGGTGCATACAGTGAAATCTCTATACAGAATTTTGTTAACTTTACATTTCTTAACTTCTGCCATCTTCATATTGAGGCTAAGCTGCGCTTACAAAGCCACAACCAAGTCCCTTTACCCACCACTATGTGTTAACAGGGAGCATAGAAGCAGTGTATTAAAACATGTATATTTTAAGGCATGTCATAAGATGTGCATTAAAAAGGTGAAGACAGCTGATGCAGACTCAAGTTAAGGCTGAAAAGGGAAGCTTTTTCTCTCAAAGACAGGATTTCCTAAAGCTGTGTGATATCTGTGGAAATGAATTAGTCAAAGACAGGAATACTGTATGTATAAAAACAAGAGACTGCAATAGATTCTTTTGAGTAATGTCAGTATGTGAAATATATTAGGAAGGTCTGCTTGTGAGCAATTGAGCATGATAAATTAAGTTCAAAATAAGCAGCTGTAAGTGCAGTGCATTCTAGAGCACAACACAGTCTGTCAGCATGACTCACATGGTCACAAAGGCAATACTTCACACTGTATACTTACTTTAGTTCTGCACCTTCACTCTGTTCTTCTTCTAACTTCTTTTCTTTCTTCTTCTTTCTTCAGTTCTTCTTATGTTCTTCCTTCAGCACAGGCTGCACAGCATAGCTGACAAAATATTATAACGCCCAAATAAAAAAAAATTAAAATCCAATGGCAAATTATTAATAAAATAATCATTCCTTCCCGTGTGACTGACTCAGACAGTCACGAATCAATCCACAAGCCCACAACTGACTATCTGATTGATTCTCGCTCTTTTCCCTGCACATAAAGCCCGGGAAGAGAGTGACAACCAATCAGCAGCATTTAGCCCAGCAAGCACGTCAGGACGTGCCTGCGGACATCGCAGTCCGAGCCCCTTCCAATTCTATGCGGTTTGGAACCGCATAGACTTCTGGGCATCACAATTACTCCACCGGGCTGCAATAAAAAAAAAAAATCTATTTAAAACCGTCGCAACCTGAGGCGGTTAAAGTGCGCATGCGCGTACTTGCGAGTCGCGGACTCTGAGAGACAAACAATTTTGCATTTAAACCAAAAAAAATACATCTATCTACTGTCACACAAAAAAAGGTACTTTTTTTTACATTTTCTTTTTTTTAGCTGAGGGGGCTGCAGTCCGGCAGTCCGATGCCACAAGCCGCCCCTGGAAATTAGGGGGGTTATTAGCTGCTTTTATTTGTGATGGTAGGAGGAAAAGCATGAGGTGGGCAGCTAGGACAGTCCCTACTATTTTCAATGGGATGGGAATCCTAGACTGGGGAAATTATGCAAGAGCCTTTCAGATGACCCACCTTCTCTTTTTTTTTTTAACCATGAAAATTTGCCATTATGGGCTGTTATGAAAGGTAGAACAATGATTTCAAACCCATCATGGGGACTTAGCTGGTACCAAAAATGCCTGGCTAAACACCTCAAATCCTGGCACACTTTGCATTATAACTGTTTGGCACTTACAGGTCTCTCAAAAAGTATAGGTTGGACCTGTATATAGAGTTCAGTACTTTCCCTACTGGATAACCCTCATTATATTTATGATGACTCCCTTATTGCTATCATTTTGAGTCTCTGCATTTCTTAGAACCTGTCATAGGTTACATTTTGGAAGTTTTTGCAACTTTGTCATGCGATTTAAAGGTCCTCCTTTGTGAAGCACCTGTATTTGGGCCCTCTCCCTCTTTAAGTGGTAACTACCAACAATTATCATGGGACATTCGCAGTTAGTAGAGCATGAGTGCCATCTCTCTATCAAATGTTAACTTCAGATTGCAGAGATGAAGTCCTATATTCAATAGAGGCTTGCTTACTCAGTATGAGCCTTCAAAAATCTAGCAAATATATTGCTCTCCATTTCAGTGATTTCAGAAGTCAAAAGCAAACTCCATATGTCTCTGAGAAGGTAGTATTTTTATTACACCAGGTGTATTGGGTCTCCAAAGCAAGCAAGCCTGTAGGTCTTAAAGGCAATATATCCTGCCCATCCAGTTGGTCTCTTCAACTTACTGTGGTTGATAAGCTTTAGGTCTATCCTTAAGTCCTCAAAATTTGGATGCAGCAAAGCCCTGGATACAAAGAATTTTGAGGCCTGACACCCCTTGCTCCAAGTTGGCTCTCTGGCAAGCATCTCTGATAATCTGGAAGTACTAACACCTCAAGAAAGAAGATGGATAGTTTTGTCTGCTACAGTGAGAGTATGTATCACATCATAATGGAAAAATCACATATACCAATCAGAAGACAAACTCAAAACTTGGATAGTACAAAGGTGGAAAAAGTTTGCTAATAATGTTACTTACTCCTTTTATCCATTAAAAATGCCAATTAATCTTGCACGGCAGGTATATACCTGCATTGTATGGTCTACTTTCATTCATAGAATAGAAACCACCTAAAGTACTACATCCAGAAGATGTTTTCATGTCAAATTTGAAGTTTCATCTTGCTTTCCTATAAAACCTACTTATAGATAAGATATTCATGGATAGTGCTATATATTCATGTGTATCTTGCGTTGCCTCATTTTTTTATCCCTACATCAGTTTTGCCTCTTCAATCACTCCTTCTGTGTGAGACTTTTCTACTCTCTCCTACTGCTGCATGTATATAGTTTGCTGTTATCCACAAGTATTCTTGTCAATATATTCATAAATTTTCTCCAGACTCTCTTATTCTCCTTGTTGTTAGATACATTATACGATTTGATTAATGTTTTCTGTTTTTTATCTACAGAAATTCTGTTTCTGAAATGTTACTTGCTAATATTTCTAGCAAGTGGTCTGGCAATCTACCTATATATATATATATATATATATATATATATATATATATATATATATATATATATATATATATATGTGTGTGTGTGTGTGTGTGTGTGTGTGTGTGTGTGTGTACTTTATATTTATATATTGTAGCATACCATATCATGGTGGTTATATCATCTGACAAAGGTAAATAATCTCAAAATGCATATAAAGTATGAATGTCTTCATCAATGTTACAAACAGCTCATTGTCTATAAATAATGTCTATAGCATTATTATACTGAGTTCCTTGTAAATAGAGTTTACTTAAAAACCTATTGCTTTTGTTAAGGTGCACTTCTTTATCCAAAAGATACCACTCTGTATTAGTGGGAGCAGATTTGTTTGATGAAGTAGTGAATGTAATATAAAAAGAGTCCTGAAAGAAGGCCAACCAGAGAAAGTGTTTACAGTTTTGTGACAGGGGACTTGGTGTCCAAAGCAGCAGCACTGAGAAAAAAAAAAAAATTCTGGAAGGAGACACTAGAAACAGTTCCTAGCAGAGTAGTGCAGAGAGATCTACCAACACAGAATGCTTCCCAACTGTATAAGAATAAGACAGGATTAAAGTTACGGGTTGTAATTTTGGTCAAACCACTGCACTTTGTTTTTATTTGGTAGAACCTGAATTTAAATTTAATTTAATTTGTATATAATAAACTACATTTTATAAGACTGGTCATCTCAGCAACTTTAATCTTTTGGCACAAGTGACAAAAATTCCTGATACTACACTTATCACCAAAATGTTAATGTAATTCCACTGGAGAGGGGTGGGTGTGGGGGTTCAATCCTGTTGTGTGCTGATGTACCTGTGTATTGATCTACATCCCAAGGTGACCACAGTAGAGCAGCTACTACACATAACAGCCGCTGCAGCTGATGTGATGGCCACTGTAGTTAAGTTGATTAGTACACCACGAACAATGCAGTTGTTAAAACAACTTATTCAAGAAGAGGATCTCTAGATGAATTTTACTACCTTTGAGCAGTATGCTTACTAGGAGGTATGGGACTGAACTAAAGCAGGATCTTATCAACATACTTAATTGGACACCCATTGAAAGCCTTCATGGAAGTGAAGAGGAATGATTGCCAGGACTATGATAAAGTCAAAATGATTTTTACCTGCCATTGCTGGTATTAACTCAAAGACACAAGCTCAGAAGTTTCATAGCTGGATATTTTCTCATAACAAAATGCTAAGATCACAATTTCATAACTTAAAGCACATGTAAATATACATTTAAGAAAAAGAACTACTACTAACAAAGCACTAGAAACTGTAGGCAGTCATAGTGATGAGAAACAGTATCTTATTACTCAGAGAAGTCCAATTGGATTTGGAAAGGTGGTCCATCCAGTTGGTGCTTTTCCCTGATCATATCATGACATAATAGAGAAAGATTTTCCCATTTTAAATATCTGTGGAGACAATAGAAAGAATGTGGTTCTTTTGCCAAACCACCCTATCAATATAAGGATGGAAACTTAAGGTGGAAATACTACAGTTGTGCCGCTGCCTAACTTAGAAAAAAGGGGAATTAACCACCAAAGCATCCCGTAGAGTGTATGAGTCCAGCAAAGACCAAGGCATAGTCTTAGAAAGCCATATATGTAACACATTGTGTCTTAAGATACAGAAAAATAAAAATAACTTGAACCAATTAAAGAGATATGTTAGAATGCACCTTTATCAGGAGAGTCTGATGGGACTTGCATACTCAATATTGTATCCTTGGAGTGTTATAAAGCAGGAAGTTGCAGGGAATAGAAAGGAACACTCAATGACAGGGTGTATTCTATGGAAATAAAGTTAGGAAGTATGGAAAATGCACAACTTGACCAGAATCCTAAACTTTTTGTCTAGCTAAAACATAAAACTCCAGGCATGTAGACTTCTAAGAAAACAGGTAGGTGTTGAATAGAGAAACATTATCTGTCCAGAGTTCTAAATCCATTTTGTCAGTATAAGACAGAATCCTAAAATAAAGGAAAACACTAGGTAATGGGCATTTATAATGAAAGAACAAAAAGTAAAACTGAATATAAATCCCTGGCAGATGGAGAACAACCTAAAGAAGAAACTGAAAGGGTGATATTAATCACTCTTTGACAGTAAGCGAGCCAAATAAAAGAAGGAAAATGAGAAGTTAGTGTATACTGACAGTTAAGTTCACATAGAACAGAGCCTTTATGATATTCCCAGTGAGCCAAAATATAGGAAGAAGAATAGGGTTCTATGTATCAGGTATATTTATCAAGCTGGCTTTATCAAGCTGAGCTCTATCCACCAGGCTTCAATATATTTCTTATTGGCCTTGCCAAACATGTTCTTACCAAGAACACTTTTTATTATCAGGGGAAATATTTTTGGCAGGTTCAGGGCACAGCTATGCGGGCGTCTTTTGCCCCCATAAATACTGACCTATTTATGGCCTATGTGGAAGAGCAGTTGGTATATGACGTATCTCATAATCTTTACCTTGGGGAAATTGATATATGGAGACACTACCTCGATGATTGCTGGATGATTTGGAAACTTGATGAGGGATACTTGTGTGAATTTATGGAATACATCAACGGTAATAAGTGGGGGATCCAGTTTACTGTCAATTATGATGTTCATCAAATCATTTTCTTGGATGTTTTCATCACAAGGAATTTAGATCATACACTGGATACCCAGGTTTTCTGCAAGTATCCACAATATAACTCATTATTACACACTTCCAGCTTTCACCCACCCCATGTTACACGTAACATTCCGAAATCACACTTTTTGAGAATTAGACGTATTTGCTCCCACTCTCAGAAATATGAAAGCTATAAGTTAGACCTTATTAATAGGTTCAAATCCCATGGGTATAAAACAGGTACGGTACTTTCAGCTAGTAACTTTGCATCTTCCATTAATAGGAATGATCTTTTGACATATAAGGATAAACAAGAATCAGGATCATCTGAAGTTAGATTGGTTACCACCTACGGATGTAATACCAATGTTTTGTTGGACATAGTGAACAAATATTGGAATATATTGTTAGCGGATGACAGATTATCTGCATTCTTAAAAGATAAATGCCAATTCTCATACTGTAGGGGTAAAACCATGGGATCCTATTTTAACCATTATAAACACGGGATAACTTTGGGAGAACCATTACAAACCCTTAACTGGTGATTTGTTGCAGGGGTGTTTTCCATGTGGTCACTGTGTACACTGTGTTAGGCTGGCTAAGTCCAAACAGTTTTCTAGTAAAAATACTAGACTGGTTTTTGATATCAGGTTTTTGGCCAACCGCGGAACCGATTGGGTTATTTACCTAGCTACCTGTACGTGTTCTGCTTTTTATACAAGACAGACCTCTCACTCTGTTAGGTTAAGAATATCTGAACATTTAAGTGATGTTAGATTAAAAAATCCAGTAATGCATTATATAAACACTCCTTGATCCATTCTACAGCATCTTTCAAGTTTACCATTATTGATAGGATAAGTGGGGACTGAGCTAATAAAATTAGTTGGCATGACATGCTTAATAAGAAAGAAAAGAAATAGATTATCAAGCTGGGAGGATTACACCCCCCCCCCCGGTCTTAATGAACATTTATAACCAACCAACCAACCAACCATGGGGATTCTTTTTGTATCATGTGATGATCATTAAGTGTAAAAGGTTTGTTTTGTGATTTAATTTTACACTAAGGAAGGCTTAATAACTGGGCCGTTTTGCCGAAATATGCTTAAATAAATTATATTTTGTTTATATACACATTTTGCCTTTGAGTGCTGGCCTGTGTGTTTCTTGTGGACTTAGTTATTTGGAGCAGTGCACCTGCCATACTTTCAGGAGTTTCTCACTGTTGCTGAATATTGGATTAAGACCATTGGCTTGATCTAATAACAAATTTTAAGTGGAAACAAGTAGTTATCAGAATATCAACTTTAATTAAAAGCTTTCTTTTACCAACAAATGTTTCTGCTTGTCTATTAGGCTGCAACAGCAGACTGTATTTTTGAATTTTCTCTTACATTTTCATGGAAGCAAGCTGAAAATAGGGTAATAAATGACAGAACACGGGGTTCTTCAAGGCTAAAAGCTAATGATTTCTGAAAGAATGCAAGTGGTTCTCACATCTGAAGAGGGGGCATAAAGATAAAAACAGAACAGGCACCAATTAGGGTAAATAGAAACACAGGCAATTGCATGCATCTTAGCATGGATAACCTCAATATCAAGTTAATTAGGACCTGCGTTAGCAGCTGTCTATTTGGGACAATAGTTCCTATCAGGAGGGTTAAACTTCATTATGTGAATATGTGCACAGTTATTTGCGATTGTATTACATTAACTGTTTCTGGGGGTGTTCTGGGTATGTGTTTATTTATTTTTAAGGGTTTTTATTAAAACAAAAAGTCTTGTAAAATATGACATAGGTTCCAATGTTGATGATAAAAAAATTGTATAAAGGATTGACCTGCCAGATATTAATGGGTGCATGTATTACAAAAGTTGGACATAGACATTTATAAAAGCTACCATTATATAATATATAGGCATAATGACTTCTAACCATAATGGTGATGTTTTCCATATTATTTTGGAATGTGAATGGTCTCATAAGTATAGACAAAAAGGAAAGAATACTTAAATATATTAAGAAATGCATAGTACAAATAGCAGTGCTACAGAAGACATATTTGGAAAAAAGTCAGCATGTGAATTGGATAAAGAAAGGATTTCAGGATGGGTATTCTGTAGAATATCAGGGACAAAGGAATAGTACTCATATTAATTGCTAGAGAAGCTCCAGGATTGATATAAGAGGAACAAAGATAACAATGGTTGCTTTGTAGTAGTAATGGGCTACTGGCAAGGGATGAAGATTACACTGGCATGAATTTTTATTTCATCTAAAACTGCAGTTTTGGAATAGTTTTAGAAGAAATAATCATCTTTCAGGAGGGAATATTTCTTATAGGTGGGAACTGGACATTGATTTGCAAAAATGAGGCTATATTGGGGATCTAGAAGGGAAATATATGAAACGGGTAGATTTCTGAAGGCATTTATGGAAATATTTGTTATGAAAGACATGAATTCAGTAATAGGAACTCATAATTTACAAATTATCCCCAAGGTGTAATAACTGAGCTAGACTTGACAGAAATTATATTTCACAGGAACATGTGCATTTAGTTGAGAACTTTGATACACATCCAATAACTATTTCACATCATGCACTAGTAATTAAAAATATAAAAATACTGGGTAATGACATAAAGATGAGACACTGGTACCTCCCCACCTCTCTGTTAAAAAGAGTGGAATTTAAGGCATGGGTAGCAGAAATTATCCAGGAGTTATTAGAGAATATAGAAAGTACTCCAGAAGTTACAGCTAATAAGCAAGATAAAATGAAATGAAGTTTAAAAACAGGGTAGAAAGAAAAGAAAAAGAGCTCTGGTTAATAAGTAATAAGAATTATTTAGTGGAGCTGACAAAGGTTAAAGTATTACAAAATAAGGAGAATCTCACAGACCAAGAAGAGGTGCAACTGCAGAGTGCTAAAGAGAAAATAATGGTGTATCTGGATAATATGTACAAGTTTAGAAAGATTGCTGTTAAGCAACTGTTTTGATAATAACTCAAGAGCACAAAAACTTTTTAAACAATGACTTAGGGAACAGAAAGTAGAAATGGTTATTGCCAAACTTAGGGATCCTATTACAAGAAAATAACCTGAGATCTTGAAGCAGTATTACTGATATTTCAGAAATGTTATGAAATTTTGTACAAAGCAGAGATGTGGGAAAATCAAGAAAAAGGACAAATGAAAATATTTATTGAAGACTTAAATCCTACATGAACTCCAAGAAGAGCTAAACCCAAACATAAAACTACTGTTCAATCTCAGCCTTACTACAGGATATGTGCCCAAAGAGTGGCGTACAGCAACAGTGGTCCCTTTCCATAAAGGTGGTGCCTCAACGGATCCTGGAAACTATCGCCCCATAAGCCTGACTAGCTTGGTCTGCAAAGCTATGGAAAGGATCATCATGGACCTCATAAATAAAGATATTGGGGACCTACAAGCACTGGATCCTACCCAGTTTGGCTTTGTTAAGGGCAGATCCTGCCTCTTAAACCTGGTTGATTTCTTTGAAACAGTCACCAAGGCCATTGGGAAGGTGGTCCACACAGCCTACCTGGACCTCGCAAAAGCCTTCGATACAATAGCATTATAGATAAGCTCACCAGCTTAAATATAAACCCCTATGTCACTAGATGGATTGCAAATTGGCTCAAGGACAGAACCCACATGGTTAGAATTGCTGGAGCCATGTCAGACTCAAACCAGTTACAAGTGGTGTCCCACAAGGCTCAGTCCTGGGACCTCTCTTGTTCGGTATATATTTCTCGGAGGTACAGGCCAACATGGAAGGACTGTGGCTGACCATGACTGCAAACTGGGTGCCATAATCGACTCTCCAGCCGACACAAGCATCCTCCAAAAGGGCCTCATAGAAACAGACAACTGGTGCCAGAGGCATGGCCTCAAGCTAAATGCCAAAAGTGTATAGTCATCTCCTTTGGCAAAAACAAAGTGCCCACAAATTATCACATAGGTGGTAATCCATTATGTACAGAAGAAGTAATTAGGGACCTGGGGACCCAAGTTGATAGCAATCTCTCATTTGACAACCACATGGCCAAAGTGGTTAAAAAAACATTTTATATAGCCCACCTAATCATGAAGGGATTCACATCTAGATCACTCTTTACTCATCCCTCATCAGGCCCATAATTGAGTACAATGCCCCTTTTGGGATGTACCTTACCAGACACCTGCAGCAACTGGAAAGACCCCAAAAGTACCTCACCAAGAGGATCAAAGGGCTCAAACAGATGCCATATGCTGCCGGTTAAAGAAACTCCAGCTCTACTCAGTGGCATACCGCCTGTTCAGAGGCGATCTGTGCCTGACGATAAAGCCATGTCCAACCCGGAATTAATGGACATGCTGCACTTCAGAAAATCCAAATCCCATCGAGAGACTTAAACCTCAGCACTGAAATAAATAGGACATTCTGGAGGGACAGATTCATAACCCAGAGGCTCCCTTCACTCTGGAATAAAATCCCAGTCCAGGTTAGGCAGAGTCCCTCATTGACTCTCTTCAAGAGGAAGGAATCTTGATGAGTGGATGGGAGATCGACTTCTGTGTCACTGTTAGACAGAGGCACAGTATACTAAGGCATAGCAAAATAAATTTAAAATGGGTGGCGAAAGCCAAACACATTCTGGCTAGGCTTATAAATGCCCTAGGGCAGATAGCCTAGTATGAACCTATGAACCTATGAACCTATGAAATGCATCAAGGTTAGAGATAGATGAGGCTCAACAACTAACAGTTAAGACAGGAGGAGATGAGATAAAATGGTGATGTATAACCAATTTGCAGGAAAGTCTCCAGGAGTAGATGGTATTCTGTAGGACATTTTTAAACTAGGGGAGAAGAAAGTGCGACAACCCAGAATGTTTTATTTAATAATATTTTAAAAGGAGGGGAAGCGCCAACATCCTGAAAAAAAAATGTTGGAGTTGTAATACTTAAAGATGTTAAAGACCCATCTGATCTAGCTTCATATAGACCCATTTCAATTTTAAAGCATGACTATAAAGTCTTTACATCTATAATGGCTAAAACAGTGCCAAAGATTATGCCAAAATTGATAGTATTTAGAGGTATGGCTAAAAAATTCAATTATGGCAGCTAAGGATATGTGGGAAGAGACTAAACAGAAAATGATACAAAACTGAGAAACTGGAAGATCTAGACTATGGATATGGACAGCAAGATACAAACAAGCAGTAAACTGTTTTTAGTCCCTTTAGTTTTATACACAGGTCAGACATGTTTTTTCAAGCAGAGGAAAAGTTGTGGATAGTAATTAATTAAGAACTGATGTATGTTATTTGGGAAGGGAAGAGGGCAAGACTCAGGTGTGATAAGTTGATCCTGCCAATAGAACAAGAAGGTTTAGGATTACCTGATTTGAAGGGATATTTTAGAGCTGCACAGTTAAGGCTCTTACACATAACACAAGCAGAAAGCTATAATTCAAAGTGGAAAGGAATGATGAAGTAGAAGGTAATTCAAGAAATAAGGAAAGGATAGGATTTTGCATACAGATCCTTAAGGAGAATAATAACCATACATAATATTATATTCATAATGTAGCAGAAAGTATACTAAGAACTAAGCCAATATGGGAATTTGAAAAAGGAGATTCTGGCTATAGGGGATGACTGCAATTAGGAGTACAGAGAGTAGACAAGAGGGGGCTGGAATTTACTGGAGGGGGATAGCTAAAGAACAAAGGTATGGGGAGCAAGTAACTGAAATAGAATAGGAAGAGTCCAAGAAGCCATTTGGATTGCAGGCTTGAGATTGCCTTCCCTATCAGGGACTAATATGTCATTACAGACAAACAGAAGGGATAGGGCAATCCTGAATGAAAGACTTGCACTGGTTGAGTTTTTAACTGAATCAAGAACAGAAGCTGCTTTTAAAAAGGAATAATTAGTAGGGCATACAAAATATTACACAATAACTATAGGAATTGAAAAGGGCATATAAAATATTACAGAGTAACTATAGGAATCAATCAAAAGAGGTTAGAAAAGATTAGGAAGAGAGATTAGATATGCAGTTCACAAATAAACAATGGAAGGACATATATATGGCTCCCAAATATACAACAACATCTTGAAGATTTAGGACTTTCGCCTGGAAGTGTTTGCATAGGTACTTTTGTACCCCAAGCAGATGCCAAAGAATTTTTCTCGGGTAGATGACAAATGTTAGGACAGTTACTGTTCTGCAAAATGGACTGTCTTGGATGTTATGAAGAATAGTAGCTGATTACATTTTGGTATATAAGATGAATGGTTTTAATTAAAGTATTTCTGATGAAGTCTATGGTTTTATGGACAAAAACGTGTGGTATCTGCAGCGTTAAATAAGGAGTTGTGTGCACTAACTTTGCTGGGTGCGATCTCTGCTTTTTTTGCCTTGATATCTGGTTACTGGTTGCTTTTGGCAGAATTACTCCAGGTTGCTTTATTACTCCTTCCATCTGCCTTTGATGTCCTGTGGACTGATAAGCAGGTAGCTAGCATCCATTATGAAGGATGTCTGACTATCTTCTTTATTTTTCTGTCTTTGCCTTGCAACCTGATACAGTTATTTTGTGCCATCTACTGACTTATTTTCCAGAAGCTGGTAGAGTGCCTCTAATTCCTTGTTCTTCACTATTGCAACTCCTTTATTAGATTCATTGTTAGCCAACCAGTATTCCTTCCTAGCCTGGTCCATCTTTTCTATCTCCCACTTTTTCCTACACTCATTTCTTCTTTCTTTTGATGACTTCCTGGACTTCTGCATTCCTTATGTAAATATTTCCATACCTGGCTTGGCCACATATCTGTTCTGTAGTCCTCACACATGCTGTTTTGTGGTGCTGCCATTCTTGTTCAGCTCCTTCTTATTGAGGTGCTAAAACCCTGAGTAATTCCTTGAACTATATTGTATTTTCAGCTTCCAAATTTTTAGCCTGGTCTCTGTTGACCTTAGAGCCTTCTCTGATCACTGCTTGCAGCTGATTGTGGCAACCAGTGGTCTATGCTGTGGGCTGATTGTTTTGACTTTTCAGTCACTAATTCTTTGCTAATTCTACACCAGTGCCCTTTCCTTACTAGAAGAAAGTCTATGTGAGTTGAATTTTTGCCACTCTTGTCTGTGATCTTGTGACTGTCTCTCTTTTCAAACCATGTGTTGGCTAACTATCAAGCCATTTGCCAGACAGAAGTCTAGAAGTCCAGAATGGCCTCTCCTTTATTCCTGTTACCCCACTCATGTGGACCCAGGCAGTCCTCATGTCCTGTTCTGTCTGGTTCAATATGTGCATTCAGGTCAGCCATTATCAACACCAATTCCTGTTGTTTTGCTTTTGCTGCACTGCCCTTTCATCTTGTCTCCTGGTTAAAAAATTTTCCAGCCTCATCCTTACCATCATGTCATCCCCTTCCAAGCTTCTTCTTGTCAGTGAACTTACTTTGAATGTAGCAATTCTTAGTTCATGTTTGGCAGGTTGATTGGTTCTACATCAAGCTTTCTTGGAACACAGCTGTCCTAGGTAACCCAAGTTGGACAACTGAACACCAACTGGCCGGTATTTTACTGACCCAGTGCGCTGAGCTTTATAGTGAGCACACACTTGCCAGTAGGTGCACACACACCCATACCACCATTAGCACAGGTCCCTGGCATAGGGGAGATAGGTCAAATCCTTAACCCACTTATCACTAGCAAATACCCACGCTCATTTGGTGATATTAATCACCAAGACTGAATCACCCAGAAACATATTTTACACCGTTGAGTGTCTAGCCCTACCACAGTACAGTCTGTGATCTGTATTTCCTGTCATGAGGATACTGCACTCCACAGCAGATGCCTAAAGCAACATGTTTATACAACTCTTCCCACTATAGGGCACCATGTAGAATTTGTGCTGATGCCCACAGCTCCATTCTTTGGTGAGTTTGAGATGGAAACATGTTTTACTGATGTGGGAGGAACCACACAGAGACACAGGGAGAACTCCAAACAGGTATTGGCCAGAGGTTAGAATCAAACCTTGCACTTTGTGCTTGGGAGGCAAAGACCTTAACCATTATGACAACTGGTCAAATAGACCATGGGTAAAATCCAACAAAGGGTTTTAATATGTTTTAATATACTTTTGACTATTTGACCATTGACCTTGAAGCTATCACGTTACATAAAGCTAAGGATTAGTCTATAACCAGGGAGGCAGTATTATTATTTTGCCAGTCTTTTTAATTTCCCCAAGTACTGACTCCACATGAAATATTAACTGATCAGTGGATCATTTCATATCCAGAATAATGCTGCAACTATGTCAGTTCTTTGTGGTCTAGCAATTAGAAAACCTAAGTGCAGCATCTCAATATAGATGGTCTGGTAGAGCATTTTCACCAAACTCTGAAGTCCAGGCAAACAAAAGTTTTTAATGAAGATTGCAAAAACTGGGGATCGGTTGATGCTGTACCTCCTATCTGCCACTAGAAATTCAGTCCTTTTAAGCTCTGGAAGCTTGCTCTGTAAGTTCCAGTGGGCGGAGCTTAAGGTTTTGCTAGAATCAGATTGTCCTCACATTTCAAACAAATGTTCATATGTCTGGAACCATATGTGTTTGTGTTTATTTTCTTTGTGCAGGGTGTAAAGTTACATTTGCTACACCAGTGAATCAGAAATATAGTTCATGTTTTATTTTCTTTCTTTCTTTATTATTTTTTTAATTAAGAGTAGGTTTGGGTTTAAGGAGATGTTTTAGGTAGACTGTTTTGCTGAGTTAGTGTCTATGTTTTGGATGTAGAGTGTGTAAAATGATCCTGTTGTTTTAGCTAGCATGCATGTGGCATATTTAGAAAAACTTTTGTGCCTCTCATGCTAAGCTACTGATGATGTTCCAACAGTGTAGATATATAGATTTAACTACACAGTGTGCCAAATGCATGTTCTTACCATGCCTTTTATACCAACAGTGTAGATTTGCTTACACGGTGTGCTAAATACATGTTCTTATCATGCCATTTATACCAATAGTGTAGGTATACAGATTTACCTAGAGAGTGTGCCAAATACATGTTTTTTTCATGCCTTTCATACCAACAGTGTAGATATATGGATTTACCTATACGGTGTGCCAAATGCATGTTCTTATCCACCGGTTGTAGGAGGAGGGAGATTCTTCTCTGGTGGTTGGGCCGGCCAGGGGCTTCCATGGTGGGAGGTCCCACAAATCAGGACTGCAGCAGTGAATACACTCATGTACATTTATGGTAAGTATACACAACTGCACTTTTATGTCACTACCAGTAGCTAAACGTTTACTAAAACATGCTGCTGGCTCTGCTTTAAAAGAGGCAAGGTTTTGTATTTCCTTTTTGGCTTTAATTTTGAATGAAAAGTTTCAAATTTCCACAGCTATGTAGCTCTAGTAAAGGGAAGCTATAGTCAATATAACACCATGCATTCTTTTACCTGAAGTAGCATTTAAACATATTTTAAAAATATGGAATTTAAGGCACTGCAATATTTTCATGCTTGAGAAAACATTTTTGCTTTAACAGTTCAGTTAAATTTCCATTGAAAATAGTTACGTATTCTGTACATTTCACATTTTTTTATTTTATTCATTTTACTTATTTTGTGATGTGATGTAAGCCATGGTGGTGCAGCGGTAGGGTTGTCACCTCACAGCAAGAGGTTCTCCCATTCAATTCTCAGCTGGAGCGCCTTCTGTGTGGAGTCTACATGTCCTCCCCAGGGTCGAGTGGCGGTTGAAAGACATGCATGAATGGGCATGGCTTCGTTGAAAGTTAGGCGTTGGGCTGTCACCTCAGCACAGTAAAAATCTACTGCCAATCATTAGCGGATCGGAGTTCCGCTGTGGCGACCCCTAACCGGGAAAAGCCGAAACAAGAACAGCAATCATGCCTTTCATACTAACAGTGTAGATATATAGATTTACCTATGCAGTGTGCCAAATACATGTTCTTATCATGTCTTTTATACCAACAGTGTAGAAATACAGATTTACCTAGAGAGTGTGCTAAATACATGTTCTTATCATGCATTTTATACCAACAGTGCAGCTATACAGATTTACCTAGACAATGTGCCAAATACATGTTCTTATCATGCCTTTTATACCAGCAGTGTAGAAATACAAATTTACCTACACAGTGTGCCAAATATATATTTTTATCATGCCATTTATAACAAGTATGCCAAATACATGTTCTTATCATGCCTTTTATACCAACAGTGTAGATATACAGATTTACATACACAGTGTTATAAATACATGTTCTTAACATGTCATTTATACCAATAGTGTAGGTATACAGATTTAACTACACTGTGTGCCAAATATATGCTTTTATCATGCCTTTTATACCAATAGTGTAGATATACAATTTACCTACACAGTGTGCCAAATATGTGTTTTTATCATGTCCTTTATCTGTGACCTACTGCTACACTGGGGTCCCCCAAAAGAAACATATTGAATCTAGACAGAATTTACTTTACTGCACATGAAAGATAAGATAAAATAGGTAATCTCAGTAAAAGGAAGACTGCATGTTTCATAATGCTCGAGCTATTTGCAGGTATGCTCTGCTAAAAGCATTCAGGCAGAAGTGTACTAATATAACATTGTCACTCCAACGAATACAGAAGTGAATGAAGTGAGTGGTAATGGATGTCTGTGTGTGTGACAGCCAGAATTTTTGGACAGTTTTATTGAATAAGTGCTTTCATCCACTACACTTTACTTGAACTTCATCAGGTTGAATGTTCTCTTACAGGTCTCCACTTAAATTATAGCTCTGTACTTCACATATCAAATAACTAACAGTTACCAATGAAGTGCTTTTTCAAGCTTCAAAACATCAAGAATAAATGGACATAATTAAAAAAAAACATGTAAAACAAAACTCATCAGTCTATGCATAAAAATATATACAACAGTATCACAAAACTATGCAAATGTGAGTAGTAACAGTCATCACAGATGTCTATTTTTAAGTTCTGATTTGACATAATTTGAATTTTGATTGTCAGAATAGTCCCCTTCTGTCTAAAGTAACTCTAAGCCTACTCCTTTCTTTGTTATTTGTATTTGTTCACAGACAAAAAACAAAAACCTTTTTTAACCTTCACACACAGTAGTATTCTTACAAAAAAAATTATACATTTCTTTTTTAAAATAGATTATAAATTGTCCTGTATCCTTTTTGAAGCTTCCTATGGAGGAAGTCCATTGCAGAGTTGAAGCTTGGGCAGTCAAAGCTTGAGAGTTCAAGCTTCATCCACCAGTAGGTTAACGGTCCACAACAGAAAGGCATCACCTATAAAGAGAAAATAAGCTAAGTCCTGTTTGAATATTGTGCAATATATAAACATAGGTTAATAGGTAGGTACTAGGCTATTGGTCCTAGGGCCTATATAAGCCTAGCGAAAAAGGTACCCTGGCTTTCACTACCCAAGAAAATTATTTTCCTGTGCCCCTGTCGAGCAGAGCCCCAGAGGTGATCCCCAGGGTGAATGTCCTATTTCCCATCCAATCATCAAGATTTTTCTTGAAAAGTGCTAATGAGGAGCTTTGTTTGACATAGATAGGTAGATTGTTCCAGAGTATGGGAAGTCTCTGGGACAGGAATCTATCCCTCCAGCATGTTCTGTTTATTGTGGTGACAAGGTTTAGGTCCCTAGAACATGTAGCTTGGAGGGACTGGGATTTCATTAAGTGGAACATGTCCACCAGCTCTGAGTTTGACATAGCTTTGTATGTTAGAAAGAGATCGCCTCTGAGTAGGCAATATGCGACAGAGTAAAGCTGGAGTTTTTTTAGATGGTCTTCGTAGGGCATCTGTATGAGGCCAGTAATCCTCTTTGTGAGGTATTTCTGCAGCCTTTCTAGTTGTTGTAGATGTCTTGTGAGGTACATACCAAAAGGAGCATTGTACTCTATAATGGGTCTAATGAGTGACGAGTAGAGGGGAACAATGACCTCTTTTTTCCTGGATGAGAAACCTTCTGTGATGAGGTGTGGCACGTAGAAGGATTTCCTGACTACTGTAGCGATGTGATTATCAAAGGAGAGACTACTGTCCACCTGTGTCCCAAGGTCTCATCACACTTTCGGTGTTATCTAGATATTATAATAATGGTAAAACTGCAAAGTGTCATTACTCTCACAGCCACTCCAGATAATTGCTGATTTTTTTTTTTTGTTAAAACTGAAAAAAATTCTCAAATCAGGTTTAATGTATACTCAATGAGAACACTGTGTTATTCACCAAATTAACCTTGGCTGTTTAATAAGAGGTGACCCAAGTAACTCCAATGTCTTGGGGTATAACTGAATGAAATTCATAAATATCCATTTTAAATAAAAGTGTATCTTCATTAATCTTACAGCTGCTGACTTTTTCCATTTGTGTCCTTAACGTAAAATTTCTGAGAGGACATCTGAGGTGTTAGAATAGCATAGACAAATATGGCTTCTGTCTTAGATCTCCCTGCAGACATTATAGGTCTGAAAACATTTTTGTAATAACAGTGATAGACTGTATCAAATCAGTGATGCCATTAGAAAGTGAGTTCAAATGTACAGGAGCTGGTTTGTGGAAGGATCTTTCACAGGCTGCTAGGGTGAACTAAGATCTATATAATTTGAGGTTACTACTACTATGATGAGAGTAAGTTATATTGTGAAGAGTTAAGGTGTTTGCTAGAGGTGGACAATAGCTCACATTTTCTTAATTTAAATATGAGAGTATTACTCAAGTCTATGTCTCTAGTGTTTACAGATAACCAATGTGTTCTTTGCAAGGAAAGATAGTGATTTTTATCGGGTTTGGAAGGGTTAATAAACTTGAAAATCTTATTTATTTTTGCTTGCATCAGGGATATATTTTGACCAGACATGGGGAGCAGTAATGGGTAGGGCATATTTTAGTCTTGGAATGAGGATGTTGAAGGCAGTGGCCATTCTTTCTTCAGTTGTGATTAAATGCAGTACACTGTAGGCTACCCTGAGCTAAGCTACTATGTTCAATTTGGCTAAAGAAGGAATGAGTATTGTTAACAAGAATACCAAAGCATGCTTGCTGCCTGACATAGAGAATTGCTATCCTAAGTGGATCAGTAATATGTGAAGGAGAAATTCCAGCTCATATTTTGGAGGTGCCAAAACCATGACAATAAATAGTTTAGCTGTGTTCAAGTTCCAAATCCAAGAGAAATTATTTTCAGTGTTGAAGTTATGATGTGCACAGATTTATGACTTGTAGTAAGCACCATGTTATCAGAATACATGGTGGGCTGTAGCTGTGGCAAGTCACAAAGTAGACTGTTTATATATAAAGAAAAGAGTAGGGGACCTAGGACTGATCCTTGTTGCACTCTGTTAGTGTGCCCACCATAAGGTAATTCAAAAGAGAATCCATAACTAGTTAACTTCTGACTTCTTGTTTTGCAGGACTTTTTAAGTGAGAAAAATATTGCTAGTTAAAAACCCTTTTCCATATTAGAGCATATTTCAGACATAAACATAGGATATTGCTGTCAAAGTAGTATTCTTGAGGTGGAATCCATGTTGCCTGTCTAAATGCAAAGGTCATTCTTATGTATGTAAATAATTTACGCTGAAATTTTTGCTAGTGGGCAGTGGTTTATGACGGGCCTGTGATCTGGTGATGTGTTTGGGGCGGGCACTTTTGGAACAGATGTAATGAGAGCATGTTTAATACTTGGGTGAATTAACTTTGTAGTAAGCGGTAGGCTAAAATGTGTGCTACCTGCTTAGAGAGAACTTTGGCACCTTGGTTTAGGATCTTTGCGTATAGCTGGTGAAAATGGGGATTGAACTTGTAGTCTATGATTCAAATTGGTTGTTTAATTTTCCTTGACTGTAGAATTTTAAAGTAAAAGGGAGACTAATCAAGTTTCTTAAGCAAAGGGAGAAAAGGATTCGTGTGGCTGTGTACAGCAAAGGAAGCTGCGAATGCAGCTGAACTAGGTGCTAGTTGGGTAGAAAACAAGCTAGTATGTATTGCTTTCGCCATGGAACCCTGTTGAGCTGTACAGAGTTTTTTTGCGAAGTTTTAGTTTTACTTTTCAGCCTGTGGACTCATTTACTGAGATATACAGGACAGTTTACTTTGTGATACTACAGAATTTAAGGTAACTAATCTATTTCCAGAAATGTCACTGTTAAAGAAATGCAATTGATGTTAGGCTAGTAGAAATTTATTTACATTACAATAGAGCAGCCACAAGTCCATGAACATTCATATGAAAAGTCTGATCATTAGAGTGCCCAAGACTTACTACAGAGGTGTCTTTGTTTGATGGAAACTTTCAGGAGGTTCATAAAATGCTTGCAGCAAAAGGCTTTCCCATTAAGGATGCCGAATGAGTAATACCCGATGTCAGAAAAGTCAGACCTACTCGGTATCCTCCTATAATGAGCAGAGAAGTAACTTTTACCCAGCCACGGTGCTGAAAGAAGATAATGATTTTCTGGACATGAGAGTACATTTCAATGTAAACAATGATACTACAAGCAGATTGTTAAGGAAAAGTGGTAAAATCTGCAAAATAATGCCATAATAGGAACTGCAATAGGTTTAAGGTCCATTCATGTTCTATAACATGAGCTAGAGCAATTTGAAAGAGCTCTTACAAAACAACAGAGACACAAGATTCAAAGGGTATACCAGAGAAAACAGGAGGGGTACACTTACTTATGATTTCTGTGGTTCTGTCAAGTTGTTCCCATCTGAGGGTAGTACCAGGCATAAAGGATGCAGAAATCATGGCGGGGTCTGTGAGCAGATGGTCAAATTGCTTCACCAATGAGACATCAAAAAAGTACTTCTATTCACCAGACAGGACATGGGCTTCCCCTCTTAGATTCATAGAAACATAGATATTTCAAGGCCAGTGAGTCATGTGACTGCTCACAACTTGCTAGTTCCCTCTCTCCTTTCTGCAGGAGAGTCAGATCAGTCAGTCCTGGAATAAAACACACGCCAACCCTCAGAAAACCATCATGCTCAGAATTCTGTTTATTCTTACCCTCCATTCTTTTTTTTTCAATACTTTTAGCATTCTGCCCACTAAAGTCTAGTAATCAAACCTCTCCCACACCTCCTTCCAACAGCTCATTCATCCCTGCATCTGGTAGCAGCTGTCGCCATAAGGACTTTGCCACATAACATAATGGCAGGGGCTTTTTCTTAATTTGCTTTTCTTAGAAGCCTTAACCCTCAAGATGGTACATACAGTGGTCCCTACTTTTTTCTATGCATCTCTTCTTTCAAATAGACAACTCTCGAAGGCAATGTGATCCTGGCCTTCCTGAAGCTATAAACATTATTCCTGTAGAATGCTGCAGCTTGTCTAATGACAGAGATGGAAATGAGTACATTAGGATGAGAAGTTTTAGAGGAATGGAATCTGAAGACCTATTAATTCTGGAGAATTGTTTTTAACAGAGATGACAGGATGTAATTCCTTATACTGGTCTGTGTGGAGGACCTTGTATAGAAGTATGCCAATAAGGGGAAAAGTCTTTGGTTAAATGGCAGCCATCCTGCCTGCTTCACTGCATAACAATAATGAAACATCCTGCCTACCTCAGCAATAAAATGGTTAATGCAACTCTGCACCATCTATAGTTTTAGCAAATTTTAGAAGATGTGGAGTCAGTGACAGAAAGGGAGTATTCCAGGACTGGAAGAAGAAGTCCTTTGTCAATATCAAACCTGCCATGCTTTGTTAGTAGTTTGGAAATGCTACTTCATTTTTGGAGCAATGAAGTAATTTTCTTATATTCTGGATATGAATACAGGAAATAAGTGATGTAATTAACCAGACACATGATATTTTAAGCAGCCTATGGTTTCCAGTAGGCCGTCATTTGGGCTGGTAAAATTCCACGTCATGACATAAGCTAATGCACTTATGAGTTGCAAAAGTCATCACACCAGTTTCTTAAGACTGACTACAACTCTCATGTTTTCATGGGCTGCATACAGCTGACACTGGATGAAACAGAAGACAGCAGATGGCCTCAGGTGAACTGCTGTATTCCCAGATGACAATGTCATCAAATTAAAATATGATGTCACTCATCATTTGGGAAATGATGATGACATTAACGTAAATGACAAACAACAATAACCCAAGGATATAGCCTTGTAAAATGCCTGACAACAGTGGGTAGAGATAGGGCAGTAGATGCAATAAGGTAATTAAAAAAAAATCTACCATGGTGGTAGTCAGAAAACCAGCTTAAACAAGTAGAATTTAGACCATAAAGGCAGAGTTACCTGAAGAAAAGAAAATGTTCTACAGGATCAAATGCCTTGGAAAGGTCTGTGAGTAGGCACCTATAATACACCCTGCATTCATTACATTGTAAAGTGAATCAGTCAAAGAAAGAAGAGCAGTACTGTTTCTCTACCTTTTCTAAATTCATACTGATGGCTGGGTCAAAAGCCATAGGTTTCTGTGCTTTCCTGAAGCTGGCATGATGTAGCCTTCTCAACATCAGGGCAGTGGGCTGACAGGAGTTAGCGTTTGTGTTAGAGGCATGTTTATAGACTGGACAATACTGGAAATGTTCCAGGGGTTTGGAAAGATGCTACTGGAGAGGGATGTGCTAATGATGTGTTTCAGGGTGGGACAATGAAATTATTCCTAATAAATTTAAGACATGGGCCATCAGATCTGGCCTTTTCATAAGAGGGAACTTTCTTTAGCATAGTATTAATCTTAGATAAGGTAACCATTTTAAATTGGAAATCAATTTTAAAGTAAAAAATGGAGTCAGCAGAGATACTATCTGACTTTATGAGATTCAGTGATATTAGGGATACTGAAATAAGAAGAGCTCAGCAAGCACCTTTAATAAATATGTAATTCTAAACCTATGGGGCCATGCCTGTCCTACATAACACACCACAGTGTGGGAATTTAGCTTAACCCTGGCCAAATATTTGTTTCTCCAATTAATATGTTTTTTTAATAAACTGAATGACTTCCCTTTTTCATGTTTAATAAAAAAATCTTGACAGATGAACATATAAGTCTGTGTAACACAGTTCACATTATTTGGCTTGGCCAATGAAATGCAAATTAGAGCCTTATATAACACTGTTATTCATGAGTTCAAATGTAAAAGCACGAATAAATTATTTTTACAGAGGTTTTATGGGTTAACTAAGGTAGATCAACAAAAGCTGATGCTATGGAGTGATGAAAGCATTAATATCCATTAGCGGCAGGAATGTTCTGTATTTTCTGATAATCAGTAATGAATCTGTGACCTACTTAGATTTAGCACCTGACTTTTTTACCTTCCTCATATTTACACATATTTCATTTGTATCAAGGACTGTGTGCTTTTAGTAGCTTTGTAGGTTGCAGACAAGTCTTTGATGTTGAAAAATGAGACATCTGTGAGGATCTGTCTTCATATTTGGCCTTTATGCTACCTAAATAAGCAAGAGGATGACAATTTAATCTGCGGCACTATATATCTTATTGCAAAATAAGCTATCCTACTGGTATGCTATAGTTCAGATAAGGCATTAGAACAGGCTTCCAAATGAATTCAAAGGCAGGGAATATAAAGTCTCTAGTATCATTGTCACATTTCCTAAAATACTATCCTTGGGCAAACCTCACTAAGGGATTTTCAGGGTTAGTTGGGCCAGTGCAGTTTGGATGAACAGTTCAAAATTTAGAAATAAACAGATAAACAAATAGATGAACAAATGCAGAGATGGAGAGATAGACAGACAGACAGAGAGGCAAGCAGACAAAGCAGTTCAAAAACAATTGTTATTTTTTATTTATTTTTTTTTCTGGGAGAACTGACTATGGGGAATTTGCAAGAAAAAAGCACACTGTGAAAGTCCAAAGAACAAACACTTTTATTACAAAACACAAAGCTTTCAGGTACTAAACCCTTCTTCAGTGTGATACAAAAGCTAAAAACATTAAGCCAGAATATAGTAAAACAGACACAGCCAATTAAACAATAATTTTCATAATTCTAATAATGCTTCTATGGAGTTACCTATAGAGAGAGAAGAGAAAATAGGGATTTTAGTAAAATAACTTACTTAAGTACTTATAATGTAAAGACAAACGGGGTGAAAAGTATAGTTATGAACAACTGGCCAGTACTTAGGGTCCATCCCGAACTATGTAAGATGTTAAGCGATACCCTGAGCTTTACTTTCAGAAAGGCAAGGAATGTAAGACAGCACTTGTGCTATAAGGAAATGAGTGATCGAAAGGCACCTATTAAAGTTAGTAAGAAGGGCACTTTCCCTTGTCTGAATTGTATTAATTGTAAGTATATTCTCAGTGATAATACATTTACACAACCTGTTACACATAGGGAATTTAACATCTATTGTTTTTCTACTTATATAACACAATGTATAGTGCATTTAGCCACCTGTGAAAAATGTCCTTCATTTTATATAGGAAAATGTAGTAGGAGGTTAAAGGACTGAATAATAGAACATCTTCCTGATATTAGACGTAAAATCCCTACAAATGCTCTGTATAAACACCATCTTGATCAAGGTTTAGACCATACATTTAAATTTAAAGCTGTACAAGTTATTTATCCAACTAAAAGAGGGGGTGACCTTAATAATAAATTGGATATGGCAGAATATGAATGGATTTTACATATGAGTGCTGATAAACAGCCAGGGCTTAATGCTGTTGTCAGCATTAAGCTGGTTTTGAGACAGAAACAAATACAGTTGCAGTTCTATTATGAGGTCATTATATTCTATGTATTTAATGTAGATGGTTTTCTTGTTTTTCAATATATATATATATATATATATATATATATATATATATATATATATATATATATATATATATATATATATCTTCTACTTCAATATTTTGTTTTATATCTTTAACTTGCCTGAATCATATCTTAATTGTTTAATTGGCTGTGTCTGTTTTACTATATATTGGCTTAATGTTTTTAGCTTTTGTATCACACTGAAGGAGGAGTGATAATACTGTGATGCAGTTTTGTCTGTCTTCTTAATGCTATACTTAGCTAATGGGATGACAATTACAATACAGTTATCTCCATTACTATAAAGGGATAGCTAATGGGATGACAATAACTATCACTAGTAGTATAGAGGGATAAAACCTTGACTATGGTCCAGATGATAAAAAGTTCAATTAGTGGCTTTTTTTATTTTTTAAGCTAGCTTCCAACATAACAGTTATCCTTTCAAAGTATGGTGCTCCCCAATTCCAGTAATTCTAGTGAAGTCGAAATTTACTTATTGGTACTGTTCTGTTTAGAGCTAGCAGAGAACTGCCACTTCCTCAGTGTGTCAGAACTCTTTGTTCAATTTAAACAAAGTCCTTGAATTAAAGAAGAAACTGGAACATATACAGTTTTTATTTTGCCATGAAGTTCTACACAATCCATGCGTGCCAGCAATACAACCTTTGGAGTACTGAATGAATAAATAAGGAGATTACAACAGCCTGATGTGGGCAATACTGGTTTTTAACACTTAGTGCCTCCGTGGGAGTAGAGAGATGGTGATGTGATCTCCTTTTCTTGGAAAGCTGCTACTTTTCCATAATGGACTGTGGGGGAGATTACAGTGCCTTAGTCTATCTTATCAGATCATACTCTTGTTCGCTTACAGTGGAAGTAGTGAGAAATATTGTCAAGTCTGGGAATCCTCAGTAAAAAATTTTAGTGATTCTTAACATGTTTGTTTCATAGATGTTACACAACTGTGAAAAGTTGTTCCAAATGGATAAACAAATAAATGAGGTAACAGAGTCTTTTTTTTTTAAAGTAATATATTTTTTGTTGTCCTATCTCCCCTACCTGAGCCATACTGTCACATTTACTGGCTTTTAAATCTCTACTAATTAGTGGTTATTACATTTATTCATTCTTAGACTACAAAATATTTAATAGGTTTATAGTCACAGGGAAGGATCCGCTGTGGTGCAGCGGTAGCATTGTTGCCTCACAGCAAGAGGTTCTCCCATTCGATTCTCGGCTGGAGTGCAGGGAGTGCCTTCTGTGTGGAGTCTGCATGTCCTCCCTCCGGTTGAGTGGCTTTCTGAAAGACATGCGTGAATGGGCGTGCCTTCATTGAAGGTTGTGCGTCGAGCTGGTAACTTGGCACCATAAAAACCTACTGCCAATCATTAGCAGACTGGAGTTCCGCTGTGGCGACCCCTAACCGGGAAAAGCCAAAAGACAAACAACAACAACAACAACATCACACTGAAGAAGGGTTTAGTCCCTAAAAGCTTTGTGGTTTGGAATAAAAGTATTTGTTCTTCAGACTTTCACAGTGCGCTTTTTTCTTGCATTATGTTTGCACGTTCCCTTCCTTTCTTTTTGTGGTCATGGGGAATTTGCAGCAGTGAATGTATCCCTTAATAGATAGCTAAGTAGCTAAGATTAATTGATAAATCCTTCATGACTTATCCTCTACTTAACGATTCTAAACATGAATGGAGCTGTCACCTATCCATCCAAAGAGATAGAGAGTAACAAACAGTAAATGGGCCATGGATCAACTAGAGCTTCTGTCCATGTGTAGACCTGAAAGAGAAGATGTCGTGTTATGGCATCAGTATATCAATACCTGATGTCAAAATGTCTGCTTGACTTTTTTCTTTCGTTATTACTAGAAATGTTCCCTGGTAATGATGTTCTCTAGAAAATGATGTGTCATGTACATATTTTTCCTTTTCACAGGGATGAAGAGTCATTATGTATTGTAGAATGCAAGCTCTAGGTTTCACAGGTTCCTTGTGTTCATATATTGTCATTTCTGAACAGGCCTTGCCAGCATGATATATCACTGCCTTACTAATTTACAGCAGGCTACCATAGTTGTGGTAAAGTTACAAATACTGCCACAAATCATTATGCATAACAGCCACTGTAAACATCAGGGCTGCTTTTGTTAATGACATGTAGTTTGTTTTACAAGTCAGGTTTTTACTGCAAATTTAATGAGATTGATGGGAAATGTTCCAGGTAACACCAAAATGTTTAATTAATTTATAACAGAACAAGCACTGGAAAAGGAAGAATATTTATTTAATATTGAAGAAAATGTTTATGGCTGACAAACTTCCTCATATAAGAACATTTCTTCTTTATCAAACAGCAGTAAGGTAATATACTGTGATATACTGTTACTTACTATACATATTTTTTCTTCTTTAAAATGTTTTAGTTTTTTCTAGGCCTGGCGTCTTGAAACACTATACCACAACATTCTTGAATAATGACTATCTACAATTTGATCAAATAACTACTGAACAGAATTTAAAGTAAATATATAACTGCTCCTGCTGTAAAGTTCTTCGTTATCCTTTTCTCTACTTGTCAACTAAATTTTAATTGCATTAATGGGATTCACTGCTATTCACTGTGAATATTGTACATATTGTTGCTTCATAATGGCTTATATGATAATCAAATAGGTCTTATTTGTATAGTTAAGTTTTGCTTAGTACGAACAGACTGTATTACAAAGTTTCTGTTTTTGTCACTATATCATATGTCCTTCAATGACTTACTTTCAATGTGCTTTTATGAAGACCCCTGTCTTGAAGCCAGAGACTCGAGTGCCTTGTAGATGGTAGGGGGTGACAATTGTACTCAAAGTTGAATACAAGTTTTCAGAAGCAGCTGCCACACCTTCCCTGAACAAGCTACTCTAGCTCAAGCAAACTAAGTGCAGCAACTATCGAGAGGGAATAAGAGTGTAGATTAGGGTTTCAAGCCTCAGTCAGGAAGAGGGTTTTGGTTTGGGGAGCAGGGAGGGGTAGTTTTAGAGTTAGGAAGTGGGATGAGAGTCTAGGGTTAGTAAGCAGGAGAGACGTTCTACGGTTAGGTAGTAAGAGGGGAGGTTAGGGTGAGGCAGGGAAGTTTTAGGTTTAGGTTATGGAAAAACAGTTTAGGATTAGGGATGGGGAGTGGAGTTTTAGCTTTTAGGAGCAATCAGAGACTTTAGAATTAGGGAGGGGGTGAAGTTTTAGGTTTTGGAAGCAACTTATGATTTTAAGTTTAGGGAAGGGAAGTGGCATTTTAGGGTTAAGGTATGAGGACTCAGGTCAGAATTTGAGTGGTAGTTTCAGGGTTAGAGTGACAGCTTTGGTGCAGCTATACAATTTAATAGGGTTGGAGTTTGGGAGGGTTGAGTAGATAAGTAAGACTGAATTAGTGGGAGTTAGGGAATTTGCCTTTTAGAGCAAGAGGCAGTGAACAATTGTGTCTCAAGCTATTAACATGTGAGCACTTTATTGCAACTATTTTTTTCAACAACTTTTCAACAACTTCTTCCTATTTTTTATCTGACATGTTTTCTGTGTAGGTCCAATTCACCTACCTGATTTATAAACAATAAATAAATTAATTAATTAAAATAAGCAAAACAGTACTATATCATGGTACAGAATCAAAACTGAATTTAAAGGAACTTGGTTAAGCAATTTTTGTTTCATGAAGAAAAAAAAAACATTTTACTACTAGAAATCTTATATAGTATTAACTAATTTTAATTACACAGTTTCATCAGTACATCAATGGGAGTGCAGGAATATTCACTTATTCTTCTTGAACAGCAGCTCCTCAGGTAAATTCATTAATACTGTTTTTTAACACAATAGCAAATCATTTATTAACTGAACTTCTGAAACAAGTATGTCACACCAACAAATGCATATGATAAAAAATGGACTGAAAATTGAGTACATAAATAAAAATAGTGATGGTGGCAAAGAATGGTTCAAAAAACTGTAGTAGTAAGGGACAACTGAGCAATAGGTCTAAGTGTCTAGCTCCCCAGTAAAAGATATCATTTTAAATAGTTTTTCTATTTCCTCCTAAAAGAAAAAGTCATGGCCATTCAGAATAAATATAACTGAAACACTTGATGTCCATAAGGGGTTATTTGCATATATCCCCATGGGTCTCTATTACAGGAAGTTTAAGGTATCACACAGTGAAAACTCTAATTTGGCTTGTTTTTTTCTTGTAGTTTTTACTAGTTGGTTTGTCTGTATGAGCTTTTCACTTTTTGGTTTAGTCATTAAAATAAAGGTACATTTCATAGTAAAAGAGGTCGGAATGCAGGAGCTGCCAGTACCAGTACAGGTATAAAAAGGAAGATATTGGTACTACCAGTAGAATGAAAGAGCAGATAATAAAGACATGAATTGATGGAATTTGTTCTGCTGCTTGTGTTAAGTACTGGAAGTTAATATAAGGAGTTAACAATTGTGTGAAATCTTAACCGGAATCAGGATAGTAAGGAATAATTTCTGGTAATGTCAAGTACTTGATGTGCAGCTGAAGGTGACAATAAATTGGGTACCTGTTATTTAATCGACCATCTAGAATGTCGAATACTGGATGTTCGAATGGGGAAGTTCGAAAAATAGAAATGTCGAAGCTGTGGAAAGTCAAATTCTTTCCCAGGGAAAGAATTTGGTTGGCTGTTTCCACGGCTTCGACATTTTCTGTACTGTGATGCGAAAGTTACGGATCGGGTTAAGTTAAGTGTGGGAGTATAACGGACGTTGGGGTTAGGGTGCAGGTAAGGTAAGTGTGCGAAAGTGACAGACGTTAGGGTGCAGGTAAGGTAAGTGTGCGATAGTGACGGACTTTAGGGTTAGGGTACGGGTAAGGTAAGTGTGCAAAAGGGATGGACTTTAGGGTTAGGGCGCGGGTAAGGTAAGTGTGCGATAGTGAAGGACTTTAGGGTTAGGGTTTGGGTTAAGGTTACTGCACAGATAGTTGTGTATGTAAGGTGTAGTGTAGGTTTATTAGGTTTTTGGTGTGCCTGTGTTGTGTGTGTGTTTTTCGAACAGCAAACTTTTTTCCTGGGAAAAAATTTGCTGTTCTGAGGTTTTGATGTTGTCATATTTCAAACTTCCAAGTTCAAACATATGGTGTTCGAAATTTTGGAAGTTTGATTATATGACATAGACCCCAATAAATTAAGGAGTAGGTGATAGTAAACAAAAGACAATGATGAAATATTTCCAGTAATGGAAGACAATTAATGTGTAAGTGATGATAGCAGGGGGGGGGGGGTGGAGAAGTGCATGCAAGTATTAAGAGAACTGAGGTACTGAGAATGAACCAGTAAGTAGCATGAGCAACATCATTTTTGGACATTAGGTCAGATATGCTATGCAGGCTCTATTTCCAACAATGATTTACATTCCAAATCTGCCACAAATGCATTACTTTTGTGGAAGAGGGCTGGGGTGCAACATTCCAAAGCTGCCATCCTTCAGATGAGACTTTAAGGTTCCACTCGTCTGACATACAGGTAGTTCATGTGGATGTAAGCAATTAATTCTAAAAGCCTTGTATTCAGATCTTAGCTGAGACCCATACTTCTTCCTTTGATATATTTGCACGTGCTCTGCAATATGCATACCACATGACTGTGTTAATAAGTTATGATTGTTTATATAACCACATGGGTTCTGTATTGGTAGTGATTAATATGCTGATGGATGTGCATATTTCCTAGTGCATGAGTTGGTGCATAGCAAGAAATGCATTCTGAAAGGTCTGGGTTCAAATTCCAGTAGAGGAATACTTAAGAATTCTGTAGAGAATATTTTACTAAAGAGCAAATTCAGCAAAACTGCATTAAAAAAAAATCTCAAGAGAGTATTACATAAATTCCTACTCTCAAAGGCTAAGATGTATGTAATACAAAGGGCACTAGCGAAAACAAGACAAAAGTTAAACAATTTGACTGCTTTTAACTATGGCCATTTCATTTTAATGTGCAACAGTTTGTATCTTCTCACCCATCAATGGTTTACTTCCATGACAGCCCTGTTGGTCACACTGTTCTAGAAAGTACCGCTTCATAATTATGTTTCCATAAATACCATGAAACAAAATAAATAATACGCCCCAAAAATCTACATAACATCACCACCCCCATGCATCATTTTTAACTATGAATACTGAAGTCATCCCAAATTACCAAATCCCTGTTTTTAGCTTAATGAAAAAGAAATATGTTCTTTAGTCTAAGGAACATTACCACAGCCTACTTTCAAACAGCCATTTTGTTCCTGTATGTATACAGGTTATTAACTTTGACCAATTAGCCTGTTAAGGACTAACAATCAAATGAAAATATGTAAAAATTGACCAAAATTCCTTCATTTCAGTCTTCTGATTTGTCTACATTAACAGAGAAAAGAGAAGGATACAACTGGAGTTGTAAGCAGGAAATAAATAAAAAGGTGATACGCATTAAAATAAAAATGTGGAAAATTAAGTTTTGAACCAAGAGATCAAGAACTTAACAGTCAAAGACATACTGTGGTTCAAGTTGTAACAGGAACTAGGCCATGTTCAATTTCTTGTCAGTTACAAAATAATAGGCAGAGAAAGGATGGATTTACATATGTAGGACAACGGTAAATACAGAGGTTTCCTAGTGAAAAGAAAAATAAGAGGTGCCTTGGTCATTCCTAGGAAAGATTCTAGACAACCAAGCAATTCAAGGGGAAGAATTAGATAAGATGCTAAGGAATCCATCATAAGCAAACCAAAAAAGACACAGAATCAAGAGACTGCAGTTTCTACATGTATATTAGAGATAAACAAAGAAAATGTGCAGGGTAACTGGATGTGAGTCAAGATGTGGCAATGTAATAGGCAATTTGGTTTGTTTGAAGATATGAGACAACTACAACAGGGTCTGAGAAAAAATATATAAAGATATCCATTGAAAGTGAATATACAGAGGGTGCATGTAATGCCTGAATGAGATGATTTCCTACTAGATCAGGTAGTGGAAATGTAGACAAATACTGGGATAGAACACTTTAATGACTTGCAGTAAAGGTTATGCTCTATAATGCCAAGTGTAAAGGAACACATGGGAGCACAGCAGAAAACATATAATACAGAGTTCAAAGCAGGTTAAAATGTAATTTTCTTAATGGCTACTGCTAAGGCTGCACTCCTAATAAGGTGGCAAGCACATTTTGAAGTTAGAGAAAGTAAATTAAGTAAACTATATAATGAATCAAAGTAGATAAAGGAGACCAGAACAGATATGCCACATAAATGTTTTAAACATTTGGAAAGAAATAGATGTCTAAGTAGGTTTCCAAAAGAAGTCAAGGTTCCTGCAACATTTCTTGAAGTCAATATAGATGAAACCTTTTCAGTATCCCCAAAACAAGAAGTTAAAGAATGTGTGCTTAGATACAGGGACCTATTGCCAGTTACTTGTCAAGACCAATTTAACCCAGCACAATACTGAAACTCTGGTGAAAAAACAAATACAAAGCCACACCAGATACCAGAAACCCAACACAGTGTACATACAATGCCCAAACTAGAGGTGATAAATGAATCTTAAATTGACTGGAATAATACCATTGTATTGGTTTACAAGCCTGTTTTGTCTACATGGTTTGTAAAGACTTCAGAAATCTGAACAGTATTTCAAAATATGATTCCTACCACACATAATGAGCTAGTTAAATGATTAGTTAAGGCAAGATTTCTGTCCATTTTTGACTTAACAAAGGGATATTGGTAAATAGTGCTGGCACCTAACACCAAGGAGAAAATAATTTCCATATGGAATGGCCTCTTTCACTGTAAATTTATACCATTTCATCTAGATGGAGCACCACTTATTTTCAAGAAGCTAATGGACTGAGCATTTAAACTGTACAGCAGATATTCTATGACCTACACTGATGACAAAATAATCTCTTCAGAGGGCTGGGACAGTCACCTTCCAAAGGTTAAGATCATATTGGACTTCATACATAAGGCTAGACTGGTGACCAGCCCAGGAAAATGATGTCAGAAGCCTATTATTTAGGCTGCATAACAAGTAGAAGTATAATAAACCACAGGCAGAGAAGGTGGAAGCAACATGTAACTGGCCAACACCTGCTACCAGGAAACAGACCAAGGCTCTCTTAGGATTAACCAATTACTTTTATAAGTTTATCCCAAACTTTGCCACTTCTTCTCACCTATCTTATTTACAAACTTGGCTCTTTGTCACTTCTAGGTTTCTAATCCCTTTGTTTCAGGACTAAGACCATCTTTGATGTCTATTTTTTTTTATTTATTTTCACTCTTTTCAGAAAGAAGAGCTTGATCTGAAGAAGCCCCTTCTGAGTGAAAGTGCACACATAGTCCCACCACTTCCCCTAACTCAGTCTTGGTATGCTGACTAAAATGGAAAAAATATTAATCTGGGTTTCTTTTTTAACTCTACGTCCTAAGCCCACTGACATGTCTCCAGGATATTAAGCAACCAGACATTTTATATAGATTTTTACAACTACCTATTCTAACTTTGATTCTTCTGAATACTGGTCAGCTCAACACAGCAAACTATAGAACATTCCTTCTGTAACAAAATATTACATTCTTGTTGATGTAACAAGATCTCCATGCACACAGTACCCTCAAACAGTTTGCTTTTAGTGAAAGGGCACTTAAACCATGCTGTCATAATGGGTTGCATTTAGCCACCTACTCCAAGAAGAACTCTGAAAGCAAGACATTGGAGCATGAGGTTTTGGCCACCTCCTCCACTAATTGCCATCTTATTTCTTACACAATTGCACAAGTTTCCAGGGGACCCAATATACAGGATTTTAGCAAAATATAATGTAAAAGAAAAGAAAAAAAGAAAAGAAAATCATAGTATTTGTTGTGCATGGACCACTTAACCTAATTGTGGTTTTGTGGTTTTCTTAATCATGTGACTAACCAGCTCAGCAAGGAAAATGTGGAAGACACCTCAAGTTACAGGACTTTGCATTCCTTCTGACTTTACAAAATCTGCTGGCCCATACTCACAAGTAAACTGTTAAAGTGCATGAAGATTGCTTGAGCTGGATAGAGCAGTTGACAGATGCAATCATTGTGGGCATCATTTAGCACCCTACTCCTACAAAGAAGTCATTATGAAAGACAGCCATTGGATCACACTGGTCCAACAGATTCCACCACTAATGTCCTTCCAATTTTTACACACTAACACAGTCATTTACCAGGGACAAATTATACAGGGTTTTAACATGAAAATAATAATAATAATAATAATAATAATAATAATAATATAAAGATTCAAAGTTTTTGTTGTGCATGACCCATTTTTGGGGCAACAAAATTTGATTGGCTAGTAGGTTGCATTTGTGGCCTTATTCTATTACATTTTAAGTCCTGTAGAAACAAATACAATATTTCTAAGACTGATATAGGACTTCAGACAAAGAGTAGGACTTATGATAGAGTCAATCAATTGCCTTTACTGTAAGAATTGCACAAGAGATCTCAGGCACTGCCAATTAGACGATGTTACATTTCCAAACCAGAGCCTTCCACTCTCAGAAATTCAGGCTAGTTAGGAGACAACAGCAGCCTATCACACTGGAAGCTAATATTTCTGAGTGTTATATTCACTATGCTTCTACTTTAAACCACTTCTGTGTATCCTGGACATTCGTCATTGGCTTCCTCAGATTCACAGTTTCTCTCATTTCTCTCTAGACTTTATAAGTGATATATACATGGTAAAGATTTATTGATCTTGTTAGAGTGTGCTCAACAATATACTAAGGTTGAAAGTAATTTTGCTGCAATTATGCAACATAAATAATGTATACGATAAAGCTTGCTTAAATGTAGAAATAGAGTTTAGTAATATGTAATCAGCATCCATACTAAATTACCATGGCTTGGAAAAGGAATCTGCTGAATGGACATTTTTCCCTTACAGACTCAAACAGGATGTATGCAAGAGCAAAAATACAAAATCTGCTTTTAAAGAATGGACATTTTTCCTTTACAGACTCAAACAGGATGTATGCAAGAGCAAAAATGCAAAATCTGCTTTTAAAGAACAATGACATGTTATTCTGCATATAAAAAATGGACACAATATGTTTCCTAAAATAACAGGATGGACACAATATGTTTCCTAAAACAACAGGATATGTTTATGACACTGTGACAATGTGTTTTCTCAAAAATATGTTTTTCTGCATGGGAAAACAGGATATGGCACAAGAACAGATGTTTTTATACAAAGATCCAAATAAAATACAGGATGTTCACACTGTCAGAAAAGCTGATCTCTGACAATGTGTTCTCAAAAATATGTTTTTCTGCATAAAAAACAGGATATGCTTATCAGCATTGGCACAAGAACATATGTTCATATACACAGATCCAAATAGAATACAGAACAATGTGTTTCCTCAAAAATATGTTTTTCTACATGGACATCAGGACACTGTTACAGGATATTCACACTGTCAGAAAAGCTGGTCTCTTACAAGACATTGTTAAACAAGGAAGCTTATTATTGTTTCTACAGGACTAAAACTGTATATAAAGAGCTGTATAAATCCAGTTATGTTAGAGGTATGGTAGGGACACAAGTCCTAAGGTAAATGTTATATCTCTCACATCATCTGTACTATATGAGAAGTAAAGTTGGAACAGTACTTTTAAGCTGCAACGTGGTTCCGTTTGGTTTATTATAAAAAGTTATTTGTTACTGCTCTCTAAAGTTGATGCTGCAAAGTATATTCTCTCATCAGTGTATATTCTGCAAGTTTCTGTATGCAACAGACTGTGAATGCAAATATAACCAGACTTTGAATTTTAGCAGAATCCAGCCAGCAAGACTGAGTGTCTTAAGAACACTTCAAATCCATCACACCAAGCAGTAAGCAGCTCCATGTAATTTTTTCAATGGCAAGCTAGCCTGCATTTGAACCTACAATCTGCATTCAAACACAGGAGGAGTGATGGTAAGCCCTGCAGAGGGTCACTTCAGTTAAATTGCAGTAACTAACATTTGTACGTATGTGTCAATTCTGAACAGAAGTATTCCAGTTTATGCAGCTTGCAGTAGTACAGTTTTTAGATGTCTACATCCAGAGTGAGACTGAAGTCCCAGTCGCAGTGCCATAACTTCGCTAAGAAAAGGGGAATATCCACTAGCACAGCAGTCCGCTGCCTGTTGTGCTTTCCCAGCTTCTCAAGTGACTTTCACAAATTTCCAGCCATCTCCAACAACAGCCTGATCACCTGTTTTCTTGCTCACTGGTAAGACTTTTCTTTCTACGTCACATTTTTTTAGTATGGATGCTATCAGGCAGAATTCTAGCAAATGTAAGCCAAGTTTTACTCTTAATGTAGCAGAACAACCAGATAAAATATGGAGTAAATTGCAATGTTGGTATACACAACACATTAGTAAGTGTAAAACCTTGTTAGGGCAAGTTAACATACCAGCATTATGTAAGTGGATTGTAACATTTGATTGGTATTTGCAACAAAAAAATGAAGTATATCATAGTAAATGTTTATTGTGTGATCCAAAGGAAACTGCATTTTGTGTAATATGCCATAAACAAGTATTGCATGATATTGCTAAAAAACTAGACTGTGCAGACAGATCTGTTCATGATAAAGAATTAATTAAGGATACACAGTTTTCATTATATCCAGATGTAAAGCAGTTATGTCCTGTCAGTACATTAATTTCTGAATTACAAAAGCAATCAAATCTGTTATTGACAGAGTCCCCTGTAGATCTTGTAACTCCCTTTAAAAATTATGTACAAGCATGGAATGATGCCACAGCTACACATACAGATGAGGACAGAAACAAAGTTTATGATACACTGACAGAAGACTTTAATAAGTTTTTAAAAGAGAAACAAAATGAATTTAAAATGTTCAAAACTGACATTCAAGATCTCTGTCAAAAGTGCATAGGAGCTCTGCAGTCAACAGAGGAATCCAATAACAGGTATCATATATCCCTTAAACACTTACAGGCAGAAATGACAGACCTTAAACAGCATCTGAAGGAAAAGGAAGAAGAATTAGATGAATTAACAGAGACTAACCTCCAAAATACTATTTTGATATCCCAGCTTAAAGAAGAGTTAAAAACACAAAACCAGTCCAAATTATAGAACAGGGACAGGGAACCACTACAGATTTATATACACAGTCTAGATTATTACAGAGTTTACCACAGTGGAATGATAAAAAAGGCATATTTTATAACATGCTTACATTTGAAGAATGGGTGGCATATACAGCAGGATCTGATATATGGACAGATGCATTACTTAGATGTTTCTGGATCTTCATTCCCAAATGTTTTAAAACTTTCATACAATTAAAGCAAGATGATTATCAGTTGAACACTAAAGTAGGACGTATGACAGCCGTTTTAATGGCATTTACACAAGGGCAGCCTCTCACAGCCAAATTATTAGATAATTTTAAAATTACTATCACAGATAAATTAATGGAACAAAGTGATCATTTTAGACTTGCATTTCAAATCATATATAAAAACAGACAGAGACATGGGAAAAAGAGACATACAAAAACAGTTAATACATTGCTTCTTAGAACAAGTCAAAGGGGTTCCAGGGATATTAAATGTATCTACGAAGAAAATTCTGATACCCTCACTGATTTGGTACAAAACTAATGAGGGACGGACTATGGCCGATGATGGGACTTTATACTCACACCATATCTTTGCATGTGAAGATAATAGTGAGCCATTTGAAGTAATTGGTGAAGTCAAAAACAGGGGAAGGCAAAGATGGTGTGACCAACCACCAGCAGAAAGAGCTGTGTCAGCACCACCAGCTCCTGCCTCTATGCTTGTAGTACCAGGATCAAGCACAGGTAATGAGCAAAAGGCACCAACATGCTTCTTTTGTAAAAAAATAGGACACGTTAAGCAAAATTGTGATCATTACAAAGCCTGGCAAAAGAAGGAAGAACAGGGAGTGTTTCCAAATAGAGAACAAACAAATTTACAAGAAAAGTCAGAAAAGCAGGATCATGTACAAAAACCTTACAATATTAGTAAAAACAGTTATAAGAGCCATCAATATACAGGAAAAGGGAAAGTATGCCCGGTAGATTTTCAAACAGTTTCACCTGTAAATCTGAAACATTTGATAGAACAGGCAGAAGGAATAGCTAGGCAACAGTTAAAAAAGAGATTGAAAAACCTAAATATGTAGATCATTCAGACACAGAAGAAGATGACAAACAAAAACATGAGGTGTGTCATATTGCATTTGATAATAAAGGAGAGGATGAGTGGATTTCCTTACAATAGGGATGTGCCCCCCCCTACTCTGGTATCTTTCCTGACTACCTTTCAAAAGGGTCGAGATGGACGACCACTGATTGATATTTGGGTAGAGGGGTCACTGTGGAAAAATGTCTTAATAGACACAGGAGCAGCAGTATCTGTCACAAACAGACAGTTACCAGTAAATCCTATAAAAAAGGTTTGCATTTCAGCATTTAATGGCACAGGATGCTATGCAGGGAGTAGCCAAAATGTGGACATAAAGTTTAGTCAAGAGGGACAAATATGGAAGGGTGCATTTTTATTGCATCCATCTTGCTCAAATACAATTATAGGTATGGACATTCTAGGGCCTTTGGGCATAGTAATTGATTTACCTAATGAAATTCTGTGGATGGGAGACAAACAACAAAGAGAGGAAGAGCAAAATACAGGTTGCTATGCAATCTCTCTACCTGACAAACCTGAAAAACCTACAGGCTATATAAATACAGACAGTGAGGATGTATGGAAGCATTTACAACAGCAATTCCCAAATCTATGGTCCAAGGGTCCCAGTGATTGTGGGAAACTAGAAAGCCCAGTAGGAATAGGAAGTGATCAGGACTATATACCACCTTTTCAAATCAATATCCTATTCCTAGGAAGCAGAAGAACATATTGAAAAATGTATTGCAGAATGGGAAAGAGAAGGGATTATACAGGCAACAGTCCTACAAATTCACCAATCTGGCCAGTTAAGAAAAAAGATGGTAGTTATCGTCTTGTTATTGATTTACGAAAGGTTAATCAATATACCACTCCTAGAGCACACTTGATTCCAGGAGTCCCAGAGTTGGCTGCACATATTAAGCCACAAAGTAAGTGGTTTACAGTAATAGATTTAGCAAATGGCTTTTTTGCAGTGCTACTCAGGAAAAAAGATTGGCCAAGATTTGCCTTTACATTTAAAAACCAGCAATATGTTATGACAAGGTTACCACAAGGGTTTCAAAACAGTCCAGTTATTTTTCATCAGACAGTAGGATTCATTCTATAACATTTGGAAAAGGATGATTCAGTAATAAATTACACTGATGATATTTTAATTCAGTCAGAAACAGTAGAGGAGCATGTACGGCTTCTTAAGAGAGTTTTTCATACTCTACAGCAAGCAGGGTTTAAGGTTAAAAGCGAAAAAATTCAGTTTATGACACAAAAAGTTAAGTTTCTAGGTACTATTATAAAACCAACAGGAAGATCTCCTTGCCCTGTACGTGTACAGGGCATTTTACAAATGGAAAAGCCACTGACTATAGCAGACTTACATAAATTCATGGGCATCATGAATTACAATAGGGAATTTATAGAGGATTATGCAGCCGTGGCTGCTCCCCTATACAAAATGTTACATGAACAAAAGAACTCCACCTTTTTAGAGTGTGGATCTCATGAAGAGGAGGCATTTTCACAGATAAAAATAAAACTAGCACAAGCTACAGAACTAATAGCGCCCACTCTAAGGTTACCATTTGTGTTACAAGCAGCAGCAGGAAAAAAAACACTGTCTGTGGTATTACTACAGGAATGGCCACATGGTAGTGACAACAGAATGGAAAAAACATTACGCCCAGTCACTTTCTTTAGCAGAAAGATGACTCCAGTGGAATTGGGTTACCATCCATGTATACAGCAGTTATTAGCCATTTACTGGGGTATTAAACAAACTGAATATTTGACCGTATTTTCCAGCATTATAGTACAAACACCACATCAAGCTGTAAAAGCTTTGATAGACAGTTTTGAAATGAATAAAATTACAGATGGTATTAGTCAGGCAGTCTTTGCAAAATGGATGGCACTTTTTGGAATGAAAACTGTTACTATACAGACAGGGATAAATACCATTTGTAAAACCATATGGGATATGAAGGAAAACAGCATAACTGTTTAGAAAAGATAATGTCACCTGAGGTGCAATTTTAGCATCTGATTTTGATCACTTTAAGCCATCCATCTTTGTGGATGGAGCACGATATTGGGACCAAGGCAGATACTGGACAGGATTTGCCATAGTTCCAGAGAATCCACAATTGGGTTCTCCTGAACTAATCAAGTTACCAGGGCATATGTCAGCTCAAAGAGCTGAACTGGAGGCAGTATTGTATGTGCTAAAGTATTACAATCCTATTAACATTTTTTCAGATAGTGCTTATGTAGTAAATTCTTTAAGACTACATATGGAAACCTGGGTAAGATGAGGATTTGTGGATAGTGTAGGTAAACCATTACAGCATGCTGAAGTATTAAAAGACATATATAAAGTTATAACAATGTCAAAACAACAAGGACAGTATAGCATCTTAAAAGTAAAAGCACATCAAAAGCCAACCAGTGAAACTTACAGATTAAATGTGTTAGCTGATACCTTGGCCAAACAAGCAGCACAAAATGGAAAAGAACTTCCAGAATATGAGTATGCCAATGTAGAAGTTAGTTCTTAAAAGAGCTAGATAAAGAGTCAATAGAGAAAGACCTTGTAAATATACAAAAACAACAGGGCTTAAAAGAAGAAACTGATCAGTGCAGATTGGCAGGTATACCACCAAAGGAGTACTATGCATACACGACCTCCAAAGGGTTACAGTTGCCATATGTACCATTTCAGTTGGCACGCCAGTTGGTCAAGTTAAATCACCAAATACTGGGCCATATAGGAACTGATAAGTTATGGGCAGTTGTAAAAGAAAAGTATTGGAACCCAAATTTAAAAAAGGTCTGCAAACTGATTATAGAAGAATGTTTAATCTGTCTTCAGGTAAATGCTAAAAGCAAAAGGCCTCAGTTACATCGAGTACAGCCAGCGGATGGGCCATGGTATGCAGTTCAAATAGATTATGCAGGTCCATTACCAACAACAAAGGGAGGTTACAGATATCTACTAGTAGTAGTGGACGTCTTTTCAAAATGGGTAGAAGCAATTCCTACCAAAACCATGACAGCAAAGGCAACTGCAGAAGCCTTATGGAAAAATATTTTCTGTCATTGGGGATGGCCACGGGTCATAGAGTCAGACAATGGCCCACAGTTTGTTAGTGATCTCATTAAACAAATGTGTAATTTGTTAGGCATACAGCAAAGGTTTCATGTACCATACCATCCACAATCTAATGGCATTGTAGAACGTATGAATCGGACGTTAAAAGAACGTCTAAAAAAGGCATGCTTGGAAAAGGGCAATACATGGGTATATCATCTGCCTGGTATTTTAATGGGTATTCGAGCAACACCAAACAGCAAAACAGGTATTTCCTCATATGAAATAATGACAGGCCGCAAAATGCCCATACAATTACCATTTGATCCAGATTTACCTAATGGTAGGCCCATGCTAAAAATTAGCAAACATCAGGAATGGCTAAAACAACTTACTAGTATATGTGACTATAATGCAAGGGAGCAAGCGTTCCATCTATGGAAAAAGGTGCCAATAATACCAGCTGAAGAAAACCTTTCCTGTGGAACCAAAGTATTGGTAAAAACATTCCAAATGGAAGGACCATGGGCTAGCAATTGGCAAGGCCCTTTTGAAGTAGTGGAACAAATTGGACCATTAGTGTACAAAATCAAAGGAAAAAAGAAAAACAGAGCAATGTTGGTACATAAAGATCAACTAAGAATGATAAAAAATAGTGAACAATGTAAATCTGATTAAATGTATTCTTTTGTAGGTTTCCAACAGAGAAAACCCTAATGAAATTGACATGGTTTAAAGTGCATCCTTTTGGAAATCCAGTTTCGGATGACCAAAGGCAAAATGATTCAACAATGGAATTTCTATTTAAAGGATGGTTTTTTAAATTGATAATAGCTATTATACTAACTATTATTGTATTGCTTAGTATTAAATTATACTTACAACCTGTTAATCAAACTGTAAAGTTACATAAGAGAGAGTAAAGAAATGTGAAAAAATGAACAAGACTGGTCACCATCTTTTAACACTTTCTTAGCAAGACAATGTTGGTATGCAAAAAGCATGAATGTTTCTAATTGTTGGGTATGTAGTTTAATACCAAAAATAACAGGGATAATGCCTCTAATACCTATTCCACTAAATTCTCTTAGTAGTTGGAGAGTGTTAATAAATGAAACAGGAGATCAAGTTATAAATGTACAATTACGTAAAGCAAGAGTACAGTTATCTGCTATAGTACAGGGGATCACGTTTTCAACAAAATGGAACTGTTCCAGTGGGTAATAGCAATTGTATTCAAACAATTGAAATGATAAATTTTCACAACCACATACCAGTACGTGGAGTATTTTCTCATGGTTTTCCTATTTTAATACCAATTAAGGGTCAGTTAATATTAAGTGACACAGCAGTATTTCACTTTTCACAAAATGACAAAAATGACTGTAAAACTAATATTACATGTTGGAGAAGTAAAACAGATAAAAACTTTACAGTTGTACATGATAAAACTCCGACTATGGGGCAAGTAAATGGCAGTCTGGTAAATAGCAGTGTTGCTCTATCAGATGGGTTATATTACATCTGTGGTAAATATGCTTATAAATGGTTACCAAAGGGATGGGATGGCACCTGTTATATAGGATTAGTGGTACCAGCAATGCATCATGTAAAAGAGTTACCAAAAGGAAACATTAGGAATACAAAAAGAAAAGGGATATATTACCTGTAATTGAAAGTCCAGAAAATCCAGTAGACACCTTAGATACATCACGTATATATCATCAAAATCTTGATTATATTAAATTAAAAGATATGGATTTAGGAGATGATGTAATCTCTGGAGCAGGTATTTTCCCTTGGTACGGGGCTGCAAAAGCCATCTGGGAACTGAGAAAACTATCTAAACTAGTTGAGGTATTGGCAAATGCCACTTTCAATGCAGTCCTTGACATTACTGTCGAAATGACAGCAATACGAACTATGGTTTTGCAAAATCGAATGGCATTAGATTACATATTAGCATCACAAGGGGTACATGTGCTTTAATAGGAGAACAATGTTGTACATTTATTCCAGACAAAACAGAATCTGTAAAAGCACATTTAGAAGTGATTGCACAAGTGTCTCAACATACTAGAAAAACTGGAATGATGACTGGAGTGAATGGTTTAGTAATCTATTTACAGGATGGACAGGAAAAATCACTGTATTTTTAATTTCTTTTATTGTTATTGTAATGCTTGGTTGCATATTATTTACATGTATTACAGTCTGCTTAGCAAAAGCTAGTCAAGTTACTGTTGTTAATTGTCATAATGAAAAAGTATTACCAAATAATGCTGAATTTATTTCTCTAGTTTAAAATAAAAAAGACGGAATTGTTAGAGTGTGCTCAACAATATACTAAGGTTGAAAGTAATTTTGCTGCAATAATGCAACATAAATAATGTATAAGATAAAGCTTGCTTAAATGTAGAAATAGAGTTTAGTAATATGTAATCAGCATCCATACTAAATTACCATGGCTTGGAAAAGGAATCTGCTGAATGGACATTTTTCCCTTACAGACTCAAACAGGATGTATGCAAGAGCAAAAATACAAAATCTGCTTTTAAAGAATGGACATGTTTCCCTTACAGACTCAAACAGGATGTATGCAAGAACAAAAATGCAAAATCTGCTTTTAAAGAACAATGACATGTTATTCTGCATATAAAAAATGGACACAATATGTTTCCTAAAATAACAGGATGGACACAATATGTTTCCTAAAACAACAGGATGTTTACGACACTGTGACAATGTGTTTTCTCAAAAATATGTTTTTCTGCATGGAAAAACAGGATATGGCACAAGAACAGATGTTTTTATACAAAGATCCAAATAAAATACAGGATGTTCACACTGTCAGAAAAGCTCTGACAATGTGTTTTCTCAAAAATATGTTTTTCTGCATAAAAAACAGGATATGCTTATCAGCATTGGCACAAGAACATATGTTCATATACACAGATCCAAATAGAATACAGAACAATGTGTTTCCTCAAAAATATGTTTTTCTACATGGACATCAGGACACTGTTACAGGATATTCACACTGTCAGAAAAGCTGGTCTCTTACAAGACATTGTTAAACAAGGAAGCTTAGTATTGTTTCTACAGGACTAAAACTGTATATAAAGAGCTGTATAAATCCAGTTATGTTAGAGGTATGGTAGGGACACAAGTCCTAAGGTAAATGTTATATCTCTCACATCATCTGTACTATATGAGAAGTAAAGTTGGAACAGTACTTTTAAGCTGCAACGTGGTTCCGTTTGGTTTATTATAAAAAGTTATTTGTTACTGCTCTCTAAAGTTGATGCTGCAAAGTATATTCTCTCATCAGTGTATATTCTGCAAGTTTCTGTATGCAACAGACTGTGAATGCAAATATAACCAGACTTTGAATTTTAGCAGAATCTAGCCAGCAAGACTGAGTGTCTTAAGAACACTTCAAATCCATCACACCAAGCAGTAAGCAGCTCCATGTAATTTTTTCAGATCTGACAAAGTATTTAGATGAAAGCGTTTATCCATAATAAAGCTCATTCTAACGTGTACTGAGTAGTTTGAGTTATTTCTTGTAGATATGAAAAATAACTGTAGATTCATTTTTAAAGAATTTGAATAGAATATCGAGCTGCCATTTTTAGACCCTGAGGATTAATTTTGGGTAAACTGGATCACGCAGGCTCTCATTTTCCCCAACTCTTAGTATTATTATAATCTGTCAAATGGAAGGATATTCACTCATCCATCCATTCAGTAACTGTAAGAATTCCACAAGGGTCTGTTTTAGACTCTCTGTTATTTAACATATTCATAAATGACATGTCACAAGTATAAAATAACAGTAGACACTATCATTATACAATAAGTAGAAGACTCAACATTAATCTGCTTGGCTGATACACCTGCCAACTCCAAATGAAAACACAATAAGTTTTCAATAAACTTATGCACAGGCTGAATGGATCTTATATCAAACTAACCACTAAATAAATAAATAAATAAATAAATAACAAAATAATGATTTCTACCTCCACTAAAACCATGAAGACAGAGCTTATTTCAGTATAACATCTATTAAAAACTGAACAGGTAATTTGATTTAAACTGTTAGGTGTCATCTGAGACAATAAACTAAGGTTTGGTCACCAAAGCAACCATGTTCTTGCAAAGACACTCAGAAACTTGCAACACTATCTAAAACAAAATCATATCTAACACCAGAAGCACAACAACTGACAATGGAGAACACCTAATATTAATTCTTCAAAGGCAGAACACCTGTTGTTAATCAACTATACTGACTGCAAAAACATAACACAATGCATAACCTTGAGAGGTTAATGGTGTGCATCTCAACCCATCATTTACTGCTGGATGAAGATAAAGATTGCTGCAGCTTTTGCACAACAACCTATGGTAGATACCGTCCAAATCCTTGATTCATCCCTTGCTGCGTCCCTAGAGCTTGATACATAATATAGCTGCAGAATCTCACATTCAATACTGACATCATAATGTATAATTCAATAGATGTGAGTGTTGTAAAGTTTGAACTACTTGGTTCTGTCTTAAGAGGTAGAATAGTCATGCAAATAAATCTTATGATCCACGTAGAAAGCACAGCTTTCCACATACTGTTGAGATATCACCTGTATATGCAGAAAGTCCAGTAGTTTGAGGAACATTAATGTTATTAATGCTGTAGTCCTTTAAACACAAAGGGAGAGGTTTCGATAATATTTTGCTCACCATGTTAGTGCTGTAAATGACCCTGGTTTGTTTGTCTGATCTGCTTTGTATTTAAAAGAATGCTTGAACCGTAAAAGTTTATGCATAACATACAAAAACAGTTTGACCATTTGGTAAACAAGGTTTCAAGCACAAAAGCAGATGGTTATGCCTCAAGATCAGGAGAATTATATTACTGATAATTCAGCAATGTCTGCAATATGAGGTTTCCGAAAGAAAAAAAAAACATTGGCTGGTTTGGAAAACTTAGTTGGTAGCAGACTCTATTTTGCTGGATCACAAAACTTGGACCTGAAAAGCAGATCATGCACATACCTGTGTGCTCATTTACCAGTACAGCAGACAGCTCAAAGACATGCAAGAGGACAATGAGATCTTGGTATAAAATCCACCAAAAAGTGGTCAGTCATACCTGGTACTTCTTACTTAATTAAGTCTTCCACCTAGGTATTTTGTGCTCCTATTTGCTGTGTGTTTCCACTCCAGGAAACTAGTCAGTGCAGCTGTTGAACTTTGACCTTTTTTACCGAAGGTAGTTGCTATGATGCTTTTGAACTTTGACCTTTTTTACCAAAGGCAGTTACTATGACAAAGTATGCTATGAAAGCTGGCGCAATATGTGCTCAAAATTATCTTGGTTTCTGATCACTCATTCTTCATTCTCGGAGGATATTTTATTATCCTTGAAGTTTACTGAGGCAGTGACTCAGTGAGATGCTCATTTAAGGAGAAAACCACCAACAAAACATGACATCTGAATATGGAAGACATCTGCAGCTGTCTGGCAAATGACTCCTGGATGACAAAATGATCATAAAAAGCCCCCCCCCCGGGATTTATGAAGCTCGGCGCAAGGATGGTTTTAGCCTTGCACCGAGCATCCTCCTTAGAGGTGGTGCAGCAGCACCATATGAATATTTATGAGGGCGCACTGCTGCAATCTCTACGTGCACAGGAAACTTGTGCGAGTGCAGGGGGTGTGTTTAAGAATGGCACAGAGGCTTAAACATGCCCCCACAGTTGCACAACCTACAATGCTTACTATTAGAGCCTGCCTCTAATAGTAAGCAATTATTTCAGTCCGTGGATACTGAAATGTATGCAAAGCATATAAGAGTGTCCACGGACACTGAAATAAAATCAAAGGAGTAAACACACAAGCACGTAGTTGAATGTTGAGCCCCTGTCCCTAAAACTATTACATTTAAATTCCCTGTGTCCCTATTTTACATTTTTATTCCTTAGTTATTTAAAGTGTAAGTGAAGCGCAGCATGTTTGCGCGTCGCTGCCCTTTGCTTAGCATAGCTTACACGTCAAAATCATCCAAACAGAAAAAACATGCAGAAGCAACGTTAACATCAATAGTGTAGTGGTTAGAGCATCTGCCTAATGAACAGGCATTCACAGTTTAAGTCCCACTGCAGCACATATCATTTTCCATGTGGAATGTGTATATGAACATATTTTGTACATCTTTTTGCTGTATAACCTACATAATAACATATAAATGTGAACAGTGTACTGCATTAAATGCACATGTGAAGCGTGAACAAGTGCAGGGGGCATATCTGAGAGCAGAGCTCTCAGAATAAACACTCCCCTGCAAAATACAACAGCAGGAAGTCTGAATAAATAAGCGAGACCGCACATAGGTGTCCACATATCCCACCAACAGTCCCCATATGTACAACAGCAACAGTACACAGAAATAAAATAAAGAAACCATTTATTTTGTTTTAAAACCTTGAGTACAGCTAACAGTAGGTGCACGGGTTTGCTCATCGCTTAGCTACGGTTAAAGCAGCTGAAAAGGCTGAAGAGGATAACAAGGAATATATGTGCAAATGAAGCAGCACAGCAATAGTGCAGTGATTAGAGCATCCACCTAGCGAACAGGCATTACTGGTTCAAGTCCCACTGCAGCGCATATCATTTTCTATGTGGAATGTGTATATGAACATATTTTTACATCTTTTTGCTGTATAACCTACATAGTAACATGTAAATGTGAACTGGAGTACTGCATTAAATGTTTAATTAATTTAATTAAAGTGTTAGTGTCATAATGAATAAGACACTAGTAAGCAGGTTTAAGCACAAATAAGCAGTAGTAAACATATATAAGCACTAGTAAGCATGCTTAAGTGTGTTTGCATGGGTGTAAGCAGTGCCTACACACATTAAGCATAGTAGTAGCTAACTGAATTTAAGAAACTGTAATCGGAAGTTAGCTTACCATTGTGCAAACCCACACACACCCGCTCACAACTGCTTAAAAGTGCTTTAATCACTCTGTATCCAATGGCCCGTGTTCTGCCCAGCAACAAAATAAATGGCCTCTGCAAACCTTGAACCCAGGACACTGCACATCACAGCTAATGTGATTTACCACTAAGCCATGGCAGATATACATAAAGCTGACGTTATCACAAACATATCATCCAGCACAGTCAGGCAACAGCATAGGAAATGTATATAATTATGTAGATGTATGTGCGTGTGTATGTACAGATATAATATATATATCTATGAAGAATGAATGTCATGACAATGAAGCAGACAAAAAGAATGAGAAGGAAAACAACAGCAACTCCTGTATTATTTAGTGCTGTCATCTTATGTCATATCAAGCTGGGCAGTAGTGAGCAAATCACTGCTTCTCAAACCACAGGCAGGATACTACCAGTGGGAGTAACATTGTCCACCTGCTAAGTCTACCTTACAAACAATTACAGGGCAGTCCCTGGTGGGACTACCCAAAAATTGCAGGTTGTTTGGACGTCCGACCATTACACAAGCCAGGACAGGTATGTTCAAGGACTAAAAGATTGGGAGAGCCTGATAATACATGGGTTGAGACAACATACGTGTAGGGTCCCTAATGCTGGGAAGAGTGCAATGTGTGGACGTGTGTTATGGCTGGGATAGCAACTGGAGAATGGATGGTTTGTGTGTATGTGGAACTCAGGTGGGGTGGAGGAACCATGGGTATGAAATTATGGATCCAGGCATGTCAGGGTTGGATGGCCCGGTTCTAATTGGACCGCCTCGTGGAGGCCAGTGAGTTCGTTATAAATATATATGCATGCACACATACATACATCTATATGTAGAAGTACATTCATTTCTTTTGCAGACATAAATAACATGAAAGTGCCCCTACAAACCTCAACAGTAGATGGAATAATAGGTTGTGCATAACCATAAATGTAACAGGTTCATAGGTAGGTACTAAGCTATCTGCCCAAGGACATTTATAAGCCTAGCCAAGGTGTGTCGGCTTATGCCGCCCCATTGATCAATTTACTGAGCCTCTGTCAAGCAGAGCTATTGAATTAATCCCAGTATGTCCCAATCTTTGCCCTCCCCCCAATTATATTTGGCTTTGGCTAGACTTCTTACATTAAGAGGTTGAGAGGTATTATTCTCATGTATGTTTAGTTGTGTTGTTTGGCCTCTAAGAATCAAGTCATGACTGAATGGAGTCCTGACTCGTTGGAACAGTCTGCATACTCGGTTAACAGATGTTAAATAAATAAACATTTATTTATAGTTCATTACAGAAAAGTCGGTGGCTAACTTCTCTGCACTGTGGCTTATATATCCTGACTCAATATCATGCAAAATGTATGCCATTTGTAACAGTGCAGGCCTTACTTAGACTGTCATGAAATCTTTGTCATATATATATATATATGGTTCCCATTCAGAAGCCTGAAACATCATAAGCCTGAAAATCAAAATCCTGAAACCAAAAGCCTGAAAACTCAAAATCCTGAAAGCCCAAAATCCTGAAACTCAAAATCCTGAAAACACAAAATAGACATACTGATGTCATTGTGGCTTTGCTATTGTTAGCCCTGTGGTGTTAGGTCATGCGTTGGGGTCAGGTAAGTGCGTTGGTTTTATGTTAGGTTAGGCGGTTTAAGTGAGTTAGGGTTAGGGGCAGGTTAGGCATGTATGCAATAGTGACAAATATTGGGGTTAGAGGCGGTTTAAGTGAGTTAGGGTTAGGGCGCGGCTCAGGTGAGTGTGCAATAGTGACGGACCTTAGGGTTAGGGTTAGGGTCAGGGTCAGTTGGTAGATATTAGTGTCTTTATAGTGACATATTAGCATTATTTGTGTTTTCAGGATTTTGAGTTTCAGGATTTTGGGCTTTCAGGATTTTGAGTTTTCAGGATTCTGAATTTTCAGGCTTTTGGTTTCAGGATTTTGATTTTCAGGCTTATGATGTTTCAGGCTTCTGAATGGGAACCATATATATATATATATATATATATATATATATATATATATATATATATATATGGGTCTACTACTAATTACCGACACAATTCCCGACGGAAAACTCCGACGCCAGATGACCGACATCACACAAACCCGACAACGCAAAACACCGAACACCATTACACCGAACACCATTACACCGACACACGGAACGTAAACAACACGCGACACTACATAGCATACACACTAGCCCTGACCCAAACCCTAACCCTAAGGTCCGACACTATCGCACACTTCACCTACCTGCACCCTAAACCTAACTCACTTAACCCACCCCTAGCCCAAGCGCCGACACTAACGCACATCACCTACCTGCACCCTAACCCTAACTCACTTAACCCACCCCTAGCCCAAGCTCCGACACTAACGCACACTTCACCTACCTGCACCCTAACCCTAACTCACTTAACCCACCCTAGCCCAAGCTCCGACACTAACGCACACATCACCTACCTGCACCCTAACCCTAACTCACTTAACCCGTCCCTAAACTACAGTCCTCACTAGCACACTTACCTTACCCGAACCATACCTCCGACGAACACACACTCACCTTTCCCACAGCCTAACCCGACATCCCACAATCTCGAGCACTTACCTGACCGCTCCTAACTCCGTCACCATCGCACACTTACCGTCGCGTCGCACATTCCCTTGTCGGTCTTTCCTGTCGGCAAATCACCCTGTCGGTACACTTACCTGTCGGTCATCTGGCGGTGAGTTTTCCGTCGGGAATCGCTCGTTCGGCATTAGTAGTAGACCCATATATATATATATATATATATATATATATATATATATATATATATATATGTGTATATATATATTTTAATTTATTTGCGACATTTTGCACGATTTTCCTGGGATATAAAATTCCAAGGCAAAATAAGTTGTTGTTTTGTTTCCATTGTATATTGCAGTACTATAGTATTAGAGTTATGAGAAGATAGAGGGAAGGGACGAATCTGAAAAAATTCAGAAGTGTGTATTTTGTTTGAAGTTAGTGCTGTTCTCAAAAAATAATAAAATGTGAGTGCTTTCTCACTATGAAATAGTGGAATCATTCCTGTGATTTGCCAGTTACGTCAACGCCAATCACTAAACCGGTCTTATTTGTAATATAATTTTGCCGAACTCATACATTATTAGTTTTCATGTGTAATGTGTGCATTAACATATAGTCTTAGTTATAAATTTATTGTAGTGTCTTGTTAACTGGAGTAATGAAGTAATGAAGTATAGAGTCTAATCTTGAAATAAAGACATGTGTGTCCCAGGTGGGACAGCCCAAAAATTGGGAATAGTGTCCTATTGGTCACTCATTTCACCAATGTTTGTGGACTAAAAGGTTGGGATGTCTGAGGATACTTGGATTGAGTCAACCCATGGGATGGTTCCAGAGGAGTAGGGAGTGGCCAACGTGTAGTGGTGTGGATACACTGTGTTTCACACTGGAGAATGGATGACTGCTGTGTCAGTGAAGTGTTGGGGTGGATGTTTGGGGAACTAGGATCCATGGGTATATATGCAAATGAAGCAGCACAGCAATTGTTTAGCGGTTAGAGCATCTGCCTAATGAACAGACATTCCCGGTTCAAATTCCACTGCAGCACATACCATTTTCCATTGGAAATCTGTATATGAACATATTTTGACATCTGTTTGCTGTATAACCTGCATAATAACATTTAAATGTGAACTGGAGTGAAGTGTCAGTGTCATTATGAATAAGGCTCTAGTAAGTAGGTATAAGCATAAATAAGCAGTAGTAAGCATATGTAAATACTAGTTAGCGTGTTTGCATGCTGGGAAGCAGTGCTAACAGCCAGTTACAGTTTCTCACACTCAGTTTCTAGATTACTTAACCTGTGTAGGCAGTGCTTACCCCCGCGCAAACAGGCTAAAACCCACCTACTGCTGCTTAAAAGTGCTTACTCCCACTTACCCCCATGCAAACAGGCTTAGACACGCTTATTGCAGGAAGGTGGTAAAAAAGGGGCACAAAGAAGATAGCTAGGGATGTGCAGGAAGGGTGTAGGGGAGGTCCATACCTGCCCAGTTCTTCTACAAATGTGCTGGTGCCCAGTGCCACCTGCATTGATAGCATGATACAGGTATTCCCTGGTGTCAGTGGCATCTGTCCATACAGGGAATGTGTGTAAGGCATTGTATGTCCTTTGTGGATCAAATTTGATGGCACCACATATGTTGCAGGCGTCCAGTGGGGAACATAGTGAAGATGCTTTGTCTGCAATTATGTGCCTATTGTACCGGTGGACAGGGTGCCATGCCCTCTGCAGCCTACTACAATCACACCATGCTTACTATCTGTTAACAATATGCAGGGTAATAGGAATGTAGTGGCAGTCTTCTAGGCAAGTGTGTTTCTGTATGAGACATGGGTTCAGACTGTATTCCGGGTAATATTAGGGTTGCTTACTTTGTTCACCAGGCCTTTTATCAGATGTAGGGTTATGGCTTGCCAACCCAGTCTCCTGGCTGATTGAAATCTGTAATCCTCATCAGTTGAACATTGTGGCATACAATATGGCCACCATATAGTAAAAGTACAAAACCCACTCCTTAACAAGTCCAGTTGTTAGACACTCACAGCCACTTTGATACAGGACATGACTGAGAAACACACACACCTGCCATGTCTGGGAATAGAACTCCTACCTAACTAGTTCATCACACTACAGCATTATGCAGTTATAGCATGCACTATAGAGATTACTGGGCTACAAGGTTCCCAGATGTGTATTTCCAGGTGGGTGACATCAGCAGCCTAATCCTGAATGCCTTGACAAAGTTGGGTATATGAATTGTATGGAGTGTGACTACTCTAAAAAGCATTGTTTTCTACTCAGGCAGACAAAGACATACACACACAGTTGCAAGGCCAGGGATTAGAACACCTAACTAACTACTTTTTCACACTTTAGCAGTATGTAGTTACAGGACATGCTATGGAGATTACAGGATTACAGCATCCCCAGAGGTGTATTTCTAGGTGGGTGACATCAGCAGGATTGCCAAAGTAGGGCCAATGAATTGTAGTGAGTGTGACTAGCCAGACATGCAGTGCTCTCCACACAGGCATAGGAACAGACACAAAATCATCCACAATGTCCATGTGTGAGACTAGAACCCATACCAGAGTTCTATATCACACTATAGCATTACACTGTTATAGCACTCACTACAGAAATTGCTGGAGGACTGGTTTCCCCAAATGTTTACTCCCCAGTGATTGACATCAGCAGGATTGCCAATGTAGGGCATTTGAATTGTATTGAGTGTGACTAACCTAAATTGCCACAATTAGTCTGTATGCATTAACCGCTGACCTGGCCAGACCAAAATAACCCACCTTTGCAGGATATGAACCCAGAACCCTGTACATTATAGTCACAGCTACTAACCACTAAGCCATCACAACAGTACATGAGACTGAGGTTTCACCATAGTAATCCCACCATAGGCTAATCAAAGTGAACATGTGAAAGGAATGTATATACAGTTGTCCATAAAATACCTCTCCAAAGCCAACTTCATTCTAATCAAGGCAGAAGTGACAATGTTTGTGACACCCATGGAGACAGGAGCTGACAGTTCTACTGATGAATCCTGCACTAAGGTACTGTATGAGCACATCCACTTGTGCATGATTCCTGACATCCCACATGGAACCACAATGCTCACCTCCCAAATAAGCAATCCAGTCTGGTGGTCTCCTGCCATTAACAGAGTATTAAACAGAAGGCAGACACCGTTGAAGCAAAAAGAATACTCCAAGGATGCAAACAACTCCCTTACCAGCCACAGTAAGATGTTGAGATCCCTCATGGAATCCTCCAAAGCTGGTTATGTAACTAAAATCACCACAGATTCCATAGACAATCACACAGCATTCTATAGTTATGTCTAGAATCTAACTGGCAATGCTGAGAAGTGCTCTGAGCTATGACAGAATAGCATTACACAGACTGCTCCCACGGATTGTGCCAATATTCTGATTGTTTAGTGCCACAGTCACCCCCTCTCACCCCCAAAAGGGCCCATGGCAATATGAACAGAGTTCCATTGGCTAGTAATCAATGCCACACAGGCAGAAACTGCACTATCCACAGCTATGAATACATCATCCATGGGACCAGACTGTTATGTGTAATCATAACCTCACATCAGGCCTGGTGCCCACTGAGTGGTGCACAGCTGCAGTTATCCCACTCCACAAGGGGGGATCCACCTTGCATCCCTGGAACTACTGTCACGTCTGTCTGATGGGCCTAATCTGCATGGTCATGGAATGCATTATCAGGGAGGTTTGGAACACAGACATTGGCAACCCTCAGGCACTGGATCCCACACAGATTGGGCTCATGGAGGGCCACTCTTGCCTCCTGAAACTGATTGTCTGCTTTGACTCAGTCTGCATAGCTGTTGAAGAGGGTAAGGCAGTGCACAATGCCTATGTGGACCTCACCAAGCCCTTCAATACAATACACCAGTCTGGAAACATAGATTAACATACTAATCCGGCCATACATCCCTATGCCACTCGATGGTTTGCCACATGGCTTATGACAGAACCCAAACTGTAGGTGTAACCATCTCCAAATCCATCCCCAGATAAGTGACAAGTGGAGTACCTCAGGGTTCAGTCCTTGGACCACTGTTGTTTGAAATCTACATATCTGTAGTACAGGCCAACAGTACAGGACTCTGGCTAACAAAGGTAACAGATGACTGCAAAATGGGAGTCATTATGAGCCTGACTGTACTGCATATGTTACTGATACTAGCCTGACATCATACAGGTGGGATGGGGTACTGTCAACATCTTGTGGCCTTGTTGTGTAAGGTTCTGGTTATGGGATCTGCAACAGTTAGTAGTGTATTGCAGGGCAGACCGGTTTGGCTGTGAAGGGGAATACCTATTTGTGCATGACGTATGTTGTTTGCGCCTGTCAACCCCATTCATGGTACATGTGGACATATATGTTTCTGCTATGTTCCCACCTTATCTACAGATTCATGTCCGTATATACCTATATAGATATAAATATCTGCTTACACATATGTGGATATATATATATATCTATATCTATATATCTATATATATATATATCTATATCTATATATCTATATACCTATTATATATATATATATATATATATATATATATATATATATATATACATATATATTATGTATATATATATATATATATATATATATATATATATATATATATATATATATATATATATACATTTGTATCTGTACAGACATTAATATATTTTTACACACACATATATCTACATGTTGAAATACATTCTCTGTACTGTTGAAAGACTGGGTCGGATGATATGTTTGTGAATGCAGCAGGGTTATGTATAGCTGAGGTGGCTTAGAGATAAATTACTTTGGCTATGGTGTGCATGGTCCTGGGCTCAAGCCTAGCCGAGGTTGCTTATTTTGTTGCTAGGCAGAACAAGGTCCGATGGATACAGAGTGATTAAGGCACTGTAAAGCAGTTGTAAGCATGTCGTTAGGCATGGTATGTCCGTTGTGAGTCACATGTGAAGGCACCATATGTGGTGCAGGCGTCCATTGGGGAACATGGTGGAAGTGCACTGTGTGCATGTACGTGCATATTTGACAGATGGCCAGGGTGGCATGCCCTCTGTAGCCCACTGCTATCACCGCATAGTTACTATCAGTGGCCAATATGCAGTGCACTACCCATATATTGGCTGTTGCCCAGGCATGTGTGCGCGTATGACACATGGGTTGAGTGTGTGCCTTGGGTAATAGTGGGGTTGCTAACTGTGATTGGCTGGCTTTGATGTCACATGTATGGGTATGGCTTTGCACTCCAGCCTCACAGCTAATGTACATCTGTTATCTTTGTATGGTTGACATTGTGATATAGAGTACGGCCAACATACAAAACATGCAAAACCCCCTCTTCATTGCCCACAGGTGTCACAGACTTACAACCACCACTACAGAGGATACAAATCACACACACACACACATGTCATCTCTGGTATTCAAAGACCTACCTAACTAGTTTGTTACACTACAGCAGTGCGTAGTTATAGTACATGCCACAGACATTACTGAAATACTTCTTCCCCAAAGGTGTATTTCACAATGAATGACATCAGCAGGATTACCAAAGAAGGGCATTTCAAGTGTACTGCGACTTTTACATTTCTTTTAAATGTGTTTACCCACTGCTTACTGTCGTGAAAACACATTTACACCTGCTTAAAAGTACCTTATTCTGGCCTAAACAATGTTATTAACAACCCTTGCAGGTCTTGAATCTTGAACCATGCACACCATAGTCACTGGACTTACCACTAAGCCATCCGAGTTATATATACATATGTCTCATGGTTTTTAGAATACACCTTTTACTACAGGTATTCCACAGTACTGAAAACACATGGGACAGTCACTTTGTGTACATATGTACAGTACCCTTGAATGTACTGTACTCTGTGAAACAGCAAAGACAAGTCTACATATGTGCAACTGTTATAAATACATATATATATATATATATATATATATATATATATATATATATATATATATATATATATATATGTATATATATAGAATCACTACTTAATACCAAAAGTACACAATCCTAATCCCTAAACCCCACATTACCGACATGTTAAAAGCGCGAAATGCAAAATCACGAAAGTACTACATACATACAGCACACACACAAACATATACAAAGCCTCCCCATAACCAAACAAACCCCTACACTAAAGATAGCAGCAGGGCCCCCCTGCATCTCTGCCCCCATACCCCCCGACTTTAATATTCCAACTCCGAGATCGCACAGACATACACACAAGGCAAACTCATACCCATGCATTATAGCCCCACACACACATGCGCACACACACACACACACACACACACACACACTGAAGCCCCTAACAAACACACTTACACACACATACTTACCTGAATTTAACACCAGAGCGCTAACTCAAAATCCCTTACCATCGGGATTTTGAATTTCGCGCTTCTGGTCTTTCGGCTACATGATCTCGAGCTTTTGAAATTCGAGATTTCAAAAGTTCGAGATTTAGTAGTGTTCCTATATATATATATATACATATATATATATATATATATATATACATATATATATATATATATATATATATATATATATATATATATATATATGCATTTCAGTGATGTGTGCACACATATATATAAATGTATATACACAGACACATTTATAGCCATATATATAAACATCTCTGAACACCCTTTGTGACACAGAAGGATTCTAAAGGAATTGGTGTACACAAAACACAGGCAACTCTTGTATTATAACATTTAAATTTCAATTAGTTCACCAGAGAAGGGATGGTTGTTGTGTATGTGGAGTTTGGGGTGGGGAATGATGGGTAAGGAAATACACCCTGGGGATTTTGGAGTTTGGGGGAGGGGGTGATGGGTAAGGAAATACATCCTGGGGATCACTTCTGTGTCACTGCTTGACAGTGGCTCAGGAAAATAACATACCCAATAGTAGTCATTCTTGACTGTCTATTCTTTTCTATTCCTAACTATGTAATAATTTGTAGACTCCACTCACCACAGATGACTACCATGGTGTACAGCATGTTAAAAGACATAACACATGTGTATGCCTGGCTACAGGGTTGTCACACACACACAAACACTTGCCAGTATTGTGCTTACAAGTCTTGCCTATGTAAAGGTTACTAGTAGAGTGGTAAGCAGTTGGGGTATGAGCCACAGACCCCATACAATTACATTTAATCTGATTCTGCTTCTGAGCTGGGTGACATCACAGGAATGATTACTTGGAGTGGGGAGGGGGGAAAAGGGTGGTTTAGCAGATGACAAGGATAAAGGCCAGTGCAAAAGGTGTTTTTTCTTTGGAAAGCCCACTCTCATGGCAGGATGCAGACACAAATACACACAGGGATTTGCTGACACACACACAGTTGCCAGTGGTGGGATTAGAACTGCTGCTTATTTACAGATCACTATTACAGTACTACACAGTTACAAGACATGCCACAGAGATCACACATTTTCAGGTAGTCAGAATGCCCTTCTAAGACTGAGGACATCAACAGGGATACAGACAGTTAAGATGTACATAGCTGTAAACCTGTGTGTTTAAAGGAGTCCATTACAACCTGTTTGCACAAACAAGACACATAATCTGCAGGTAAGACATAGGTAGGCCTGAGAGGTGTATTTGTAGCACAACAAGCCCTGTACTGAAGTATGTACATCTGTGGAATGGACTATTACTATCGCTATACAGGGTTAGAGTGGGCATGTTCATACACTTAGAATCACAGGACTTGTTTGGATGCATTGACTCCAATTACACAAGGTGACAGTGGGCATGCTCATACACTTAGTAGCACAGGGCCATTTGGGATGCAGTCTGACTCCAGCTAAGCAAGGTCATACTGGGCATGCTCATACACTTAAAAACAAAGGGCTTGTTTGGATGCACTGATTCCAATTAGACAAGTTGACAGTGGGCACGCTCATACACTTAGTAGCACAGGGCTGTTTGGGAAGCACTCTGATTCTAACTACAGAAGGCCACAGTCGGCATGCTCATATAGTAGCACAGGGCTATTTGGGATGCACTCTGATTCTAACTACAGAAGGCCACAGTGGGCATGCCCATACACTTATACATACAGAACACGTAATGGAATCCTATTGTAAACAAACAGGTTTACAGCTATGTACATCTTAACTGTCAGTATATATGCACATCATACAGGTTTACTAACAGATACGTGTATGTGGCCCATAAATTATTTATCTGCGTCTGTGCTGTGTGATACACATGCATACATGTACATGAAGTACTGCCATATATATGTGAAGCATGCACAATCATGCATGTGTGGAAGTGACAGACAGTTGGTTAACTGGGACACACAGGTGGATGCAAAGTACAGCATGTGTCACACACATAGCTGCCCTGAAAGGCATACATTGATATCAGGTTGTGAACAGTGGCATTATACTTGGAACAGTGGTATGTGCAAGCATATGTGAGCCCCATTGTCTAATGGTACTGAGGTGCAGGTGTCAAGATGACCTTGCCCGCCTGTGTTAGTAGTTGTCATTATTAGCAGGACTGTTCCACTAAGTATATCTGACATTGGTCATCTACACAGTCTGCTGCTGTCCGTCACCTTAGATGTAGCATTTGATACCAAGCACAATACTGCCACTCGCCGTGATGTCATGGTACGAGTGGCAACTGCTTGACCAAAACAATAAGCCAGTGTCCTGCTGTAATTATGAGGTTGTCCAGTGTTTGTCATTCTGGGATCACATGACTGAAAGAAGACAAGCCTTTGTCACATGTCACATGCAGCCATCATTCAAGGGAGTGTGATAATATCTAGGTTGCATTTAGCCATATAGTGCCATTCCAAGGCAAATGCCCTAAACACAGAAGTAACACCCTGACACCTACAAGATAATTGCATTGGATGCTTATGCTAACCAGTGCTAGATGTGTGGCTTTCATAATCCCCTTGCTCAATGTAGAACCTACAATGGGGAATACTGACATCTGTGCAGTGAGGAACACCTGGCTGAAGGCTCTGTAGTGCACAATAGCACTACCACCATATAACTCAGATCCAAACATGTGGGCCATAATACTGGTATGGACCACTCCAGGTGGCGGTGTCCCCATATTCATAAAAGCTACTCACAAGTAAAGACCACTACTCCAACATAATTAATCACAGATGAGTCAGGTACAGGTGACAGCTGCATTCTAGCTTGTATCCTCATATACATCCCCCACCCTGTCCTCAGACTACCAACACACATCCATAAATGTGGTATGAAATATTATGGTACAACACCAAATAACCTTTGACTGGTGGACTGTACCTAGCCCTACATCAACTGTGCAAAGTACCCATGTACTGACACAGTTGCATAATGTGTCATGCAATTCAATAATACCACTGTTTTTAACTAGGTCAGCTGTACACATACCAGGGTCACTTCGATGTTGTCAGTAGTAACACAGTTGACTGTTGTTATACACCAGTAAACAACACCCTCATGGTTGGATATGACCTAGATGTACCTGCCTTGGATATGTACATCCCACACTCATACACCGTACATGAAAATACCATAGCTGTTGTTGTCCTTTGTACATACAGGTGGCTACATTCATTACACACATGCACATGGAAGATAGGACCATGGCTGCTGAATGCTAACAGTACATAAAGTTTGATATCTATGTTGACAGAGGTAATAATCCCTCTCTACTGGTCACCCATGACAGCTATCATATCACACAACAATCCATGTGGCAGGTATGTCATTAGACATGTCCACCAAATGCAATGCCTACAAACAAACCCAAATAACAGGACCATAGGCCTTACACACATGACCTGTATTGACAGACTCAGGGAAATGCAGCTATGCTCTGTATGTTCCTGAGTAGTTACAGGTGATATGTCCATGACATGTACACCCATGTGTGACCCACTGCTCCTACATATACCCCATGTCAACAATTGCAAGCCATGCATGCTGTATGCTGTCTGGACATTAACCTTATTACTGCAATAGCCACAACGTGCTGGGGTGAGATGTTTATAAGCCACAGACCTCACACATGCTTGAACAAGTGTAATGCCTAGCTCAAACAGAGCACTTTGATGGCACTCTTTCAGTAATCATGAGGTATGTGTGGCAAATATGAGGTGTGTGTGGCAAATATGATGTGCTCACTGTTGAACATTACAGTGCCCTGGCTTCACAGTGGAACTGTCAACTAACAGTTTGTGGCATCATGACATGGAATATTGCTGTGTGTGTCACTTGCTGATATGTGCTGTTGGCATCAATGTCCACTTAGCTACTCAGTGAAGGTGATTGTGTGTCCTACCAGTACATGAATAGAATATATAATATGGTGTAATGCTCAGCTAGGTTTCACACATGGTGTGGGGGAAGATGTGGAATGTATCCTCTTGATCTGATAGTCCACTTACTGATGGAGACTGCATATGTGTACATGTATTGATGTGTGTTTAGATTCCATGTGTGTGGAGTGTCTGATTGTTAGAAAAATATGTATTAGTAATATGCATGCTTAGTGCATTAGAGGTTTAAAAGGGTTAATACATTTATTCTGTTCACACTGCATGAATCTGCACAGTTACTAGAGACATTCCAATCCTGTTTATGTCATGAAAATATGCGCAGCTATGATCTGCTTATGCCATGGAAATTAACAAGAAGCATTTGATTTCTGCTAATGTCATGAAAATAATAAGAAGTGTTTCATTTCTACTAGTGTCATGAGACTTAACAAAGAGTTATTGATTTTCTGCTTATGCCATGAGAAAGTACACAGCACTGAAGCTACTGATAATGAAAACAAAGGCTGCTTGAAAGTATAAACCGTAGTCAGCATTACTTGTACCTAAGCTAGAAATGTACCTTGAATCTAGGCAAAATGTAACGCATATATATTAGAACTGCACAATTGAAGAATTGAAAGATTGTGCTGTGCTAAAAATAAACCCCAAGGCCAGGTTGTTTTTTCTCAAATGTTTTTGTAAATCAACAATAATCCAGTCATGTCAGCAGGAAATCTAAGTAACATTTTCTATGTAACACATAGTGAGTTTTAAATCTGAACATGTCAGCAGGAAATCTAAGTAACATTTTCTGTAGAGTAATGCAGAAAGCTGTGTCTAACTACGTCAACAAGAGAATAGTAACATTTCATAGAACTGTATAAAAGTAGCATACTGCTCACTAGTAATTTAGACAAATCATTCTGCCTGCATGCTTTGTCTCCTTGCTGCAAGTTAATAAAGGGTGCCATACTTGAACCTTACGTGACTTGGTCTTTGAAGTTTTTTCCTTTGACAGATTGGTCCTTCAGACCGGAACCCTCTCTTCGCCTCGGATCAGACGGGCCATGTGGTTGAAACCGTATGGGGAAGAAACCAAATCGGTTCTTCTTATTTGAAAAGCCCTCCGACTGAATTGTTGTACAAAAGAGGCCAGCCACTTTCTGATCTGTAACTGAAGGACGGGTCTCCGAATTGGTGATCAATCATGTGGGCTCAGGTAAGGTGAATCTACTTTTTTTCTGCTTTCTGTTTTAGATCAGGGACTAGACTTTTATTGTTTTGTCAAGAATGTATTTTACAAGTCAGGGACAGAAAAGATTACTGTCTTGTCATAGATCAGGAAAAACAGAATAAGTAGGCAGTCATTCTGAAGAGACTATAACAAAATCTGTGGTACCACATTAAAAATAAGAGAAGTTACGTAACTATGAAAAGGGTAGAACAAAATGGGTAATAATTGCACAAAAAGACCCCAAAATCCGCCGTTAACAGAAGACGCAAAATACATGCAGTCGCAGCACGCCGACAATATTAAATATTATTCAAAATGGGTTAATAAATATGAATTTGATGGAAAATTAGAAAAATCCTCGCTTATCAAACTTGTCAAACAGCTCAAAACTGATTCCAAAGGTCGGGTAAAAAAGCAAAGCAAATTAGGAATTCCTCAGGCACACAGGTGGATCGAGGAAGTAAACCGTAGGGAACAAAAGAACAACAATTCAAAAACAATGTTTTTAGACAAGGAGGACAATAGCTTAGTAATAGCATCAGTCCCTCTGCCTCCCTTACCAGAATATGAAGCAAGTGAACAGGTTAGTCCTCCCCCATGATATCCTGTTGTCACTGAAAATGGAGACATTGTAAAAATAAAACCGTTTATTAGAGATCCCATCGGGACCAGGTCTTGAACAAGGGCAGGTAATTCAAATGAAGACATTGAGTTATATCAAATGGTTAAGAATTCAAGATCTATGAGTGAAAAAGAGATATGACCACTTATAGAAGTACCTAATCCTCAGGTAGGACAAGATAATCAGGACCCAACTATTTTAGTGTATAGACCCTGGACTCCGGAAGATATCCGGAAAGCCACTGAGGGAATTCCCCATCCAAAAGTTAATTTTAGAAAATTGTCAGAAGATTTGCAAGGAATGAGGCTGAGTTATAACTTAAATGGAGAAGAGGTAGAAAAAGTAGTTAGACAAACTGTGGGACCAGATTGGCACATGATTAGTGGCAATTGGAATCCCCATGACGCTGCACAATGACCCCTCCCACATAGCAGTGCAGAATTAGACAACAGAGTAAAAGGTCTTACAGACCGCATCTCTGAAAAATGGAAGCCTAGGGCAGACTGGACTTGCATTAATCAATGCATCCAACAAGAAGGTGAAACTATTGATCGGTATTATGCCAGATTATTAGAATGTTTTAATAACCACTGTGGAATGCAGGTTCCTGAAGACCAAACACAAGATTCCCCATATGAACAGCAGTTAAATAATGCATTTTTAAAGGGCAGTATTGCACCTATAAGCAGTTTTATTACAAAACACATGGTAGACCATCGTATGAGCAGGTTACAGTCATTACTTGAATATGCTAGACATGCTGAAAGGCATTTTTAATAGCAAAAAGAAAAAGAAAGCTCAAGTATATTCTGCAGAAGATGGAGCAGATGTTTATGTAGTACAGTCCGGGAAAAAGGGCAAGAAAAATGCACAGGGAAACAAACAATCTGATCAACGATCAGAGGACTTTGAAGGGCGAAAGAAAAGGGGTGAATGTTTCAAATGCGGTAAAAAGGGACACTTGGCAAGGATTGCAGGAAAAACAAGAAGGCAACCACGGAAGACAAGGAGGGTGAGGACTGACTATATGGTAGTCAGCAATCACTAGAAGGGGATAGCGAAGAAAGGACAAATGAGAATGTGATAGAGGGAGTAGAGGATGTGACAGAAGAGATAGAGGAAGTGCAAGAAGTTAGTGACAGTGAAGAAAATGAAATATTAGACCTAGCTTTATTGAGCTTGGAGCTCTATTTAGCAGACACGAAACCAGAAGTTACACTCTTGGTAGATGGAAGGGAAGTCAAATTCTTGTGTGACTCAGGGGCATCACGAACCCTGATACATCCCTCCAAACTACCAGAAAACACAGAGTCACCTGATTACATACTAGTAAAAGCAGCTAATGGACAGCTGTATCAGGAGCCCCTCTCCCGTAATATTGCAATAACTGATCCAGTTTCAGGATTGACTCAGAAAAGCAAAATTGTTGTTTCTGCAAAATGCCCAGTAAACCTCTTGGGCAGAGACCTCATGCAGCTATTTGGTATAGCAGTAGTCCCACCCATGCAGGGTATGGAAGCACAGTGACAAACTGATACCTTTGCAGTGCAATCAGAGGGAGAAATGTTTTATTGGTACAGCCAGGACTTGGTACAACTGGTCCAGGGACTGTGACCGAAGAATTAATGAATGTAGCTATCAGCAAGTTCCCCTCCCTTGACATTGATAAGCAACACCTGTTACACTGTACCCTGTATTTTTGTAACACACCAGGACCTGATAAGGAATATGAGCAAGAATTGTTTAAAAATCATGCAAACAGACTGATATTGCGTAACCTGTACTGGGACACAGAAGGGAACAGTTTAGCCAGCTGTTCATTGCCCCAGGAGTTCTTTACACTTTATAAATCTAATCGATTACCACATGTTAGCTTATCCAAGAACAAAAACATAGAATGGGCAGACCTAGGAGAAAAAGTCACGAGATGGGAGAAACAGACAGAATTAGAACTGTCAGAACAAGGAATACAAATACAGAAGTTGAATTGGATAACTCAGACCCACCCAGCCGTACACTTGCAGTCTAGCAAGGACAGCTGATTAGCACTCCTATTAAAGGAAAAAGAGAATGCCTGACAGAATATACCAGAAACTCTCTGGTCAACAGGAAAATCAGATGTAGGACTTATTTGTACAGCGGGACCAGTAACTATCATGCCAAAGTCAGCATTCAAACCACAGAAAAGACAGTATCCCTTAAGAAAAGATGCAGAGGCAGGGATAAAGCCTATTATAGCAGCCTTACTTGAAGGAGGGATACTAGTAGAATCTCCCGATTCACCATGTAACACACCCTTATTTCCAATTAAAAAAGCAAATGGAGAATGGAGAATGGCGTATGGTCCAAGATTTACAAGCTGTAAATGATGCAGTAATACCAAGGGCACCTACGGTGCCAGGCCCACACACCCTGTTGAATGATTTAAAACCTCAACAGAAGTATTTTTCTGTGCTAGATGTCAGCAATGCGTTCTTTTCAATACCGATACACCCTGACAGTCAGTATTGGTTTGCATTCACACTTCAGGGGAAAAGGTATACATATACGCAACTACCACAGGGGTATTGTGAAAGTCCAACAATATTCTCACAAGAAATGGCAAGCAACTTGGCGGGATTCACCCCACCAAGAGGCAGTCAGATTTTACTTTATGTTGACGACATCTTGCTGGCGGCCCCCACCCAGCAAGATTGCAGAGAAGATACCATAGCGCTATTATGATTTTTAGCCTCTGAAGGACATAAGGTAAACAAAAATAAACTGCAGCTTTGGAAAAAACAAGTCAAATACCTAGGATATGTAATATCCAAGGAAGGTAGAACATTTGATGAGGATAGAAAAGTAGCAATTTTGCAAGCACCAAAACCCACTACCAAGAAGGAAATTATGTCCTTCCTGGGTACAACTAATTTTTGCCGGAGCTGGATTCCAAACTATGCCTTGGAATCTGCACCTCTGACTGACCTGATATATAAAAAGCCTGTGGCAGCACAGGATTTGTTACAATGGACACCAGAGGCAGAATCTGCTTTCTGCAAACTGAAACCGTTAATAGCGTCCTCATTAGTTCTAGGATTACAAACTACCATAAACGTTTTTTCCAAACTGTAGATTGTAAGCAAGGTTATATGACATCAGTGTTAACACAACAGCATGGGGACAAGCAACGCCCCATTGCTTACTATTCATCACAACTAGACCCAGTGGCGTGGTCCTTACCCCACTGTGTACAAGCAGTAGTTGCAGCTGCAATGGCAGTGCAGGCTTCGGCCTCAGTAGTTTTATTCCACCCTCTCACTTTGAGAGTGCCTCATGCAGTCGCAATTATTTTACTGCAAGAGAAGGTAGCATATCTTTCCCCTGCTAGGCATCTTTCCTGTATGACCATATTGTTGAGCCAACCTCACATGACAATTGAACGATGCACGACTTTGAACCCTTCTACCTTGCTCCCCACTGCTGCAGACGGCACACTGCACCGCTGCCTGCAGGTAATTGAGCAAAAGACACTACCTAGAAATGACCTCACGGATGTCCCCTTGGATGATGCCGAGGTGACATACTACGTGGATGGTTCGTGCAAAAAGGGTCCTGCAGGACAGAACCTAGTAGGATATGCAGTAGTTTCTGACACTGAGATTATAGAAGCAAAACCTTTAACCACACAACTTATCTGTACAGGCAGCAGAATTGATTGCCTTGACACGGGCATGTACCTTAGCAAAGGGTAAATGTGTAAACATTTTTACTGACAGCCAGTACGCTTTTTCTACTGTACATGTTTTTGCGCAACAGTGGAAAAACCAAGGAATGATAACATCTACTGGCAAACCTATCAATCATGCACAGTTTATTTTAGATCTTTTAGAATCTATTCAGTTACCACAGAAAGTAGCTATTTGTAAATGCACAGCTCACACTAAGCAACAAGATAGGATTTCAAAAGGTAATGCAAGAGCTGATTCAGCTGCAAAACAAGCAGCTTCGGAAGTATTTCTTTTAAATGAGGAACTACAACCCTCTGAGATTTTAGACTAAGAAATGTTAAAAACAATGCAGACACTCACTACGCAAGCTGAAAAACAAAGATGGGTAAAACGAGGACCAATTCTCGAAAAGGGGCTGTACATCTCTAAAGAAGGGAAACCGATACTACCATCTAATTTGTTTAGAAATGCAGCTTTGTTGAGCCATGGGCAATGCCATGTCTCAACAGGGGGGATGGTACAGCTGGTGAACCAAGTGTTCACAACGTACGGATTTACAAACTACTCTAAAAAAGTTTGTTTGATGTGCCAAATTTGCTACAAACATCATGCACAAGGGGCGTTAAAGCCCAAGCAAGGGAGTTTCCCTACACCACCATATCCATTTCATAATATCTGTATGGATTTCATAGAATTGAACAAATGTGAAAATAAGAAGTATTGTCTTGTCATTGTAGATATGTTTTCCAGATGGGTGGAAGCCTTTCCAACCAAAAATCCAGATGCAGCCACGGTAGCAAAAGTACTTGTCAAAGAAATCATCCCTAGATTTGGCATTCCGGAAAGGATCTACAGTGACAATGGTACACACTTTGTAAACCAAACCATACAGCAGTTAAGTAAGCATTTTGGTATTTCTTTAAAAAATTATTGTGCATACCATCCGCAATCTGCAGGGCTAGTTGAGAGACACAATGGTATATTAAAGAACAAATTAAGAAAGTTAATAGCTGAGACAGGGAAGAACTGGCTATATTGTTTGCCCCTGGCACTGTTGAGCATGAGAACTGTTCTGACTGCAAAAGGATTGACTCCTTTTGAAAAACTATTTGGAAGGGCTTATTATACACCCCAGTGGAAACTTCTCATGTCCTCAGACCAGGAAGCTGATCTTACACTAGCTGAGTATATGAGGAATTTGTTGAATTCTAAACATCTGTTGCAGTCAAATTCTGTTTCAGATAAAGAACAAACCGAAACATCGGAAGTGGCAGTGATCCCCAGGGACTGGGTGTGGGTGAAGAATATAAAGAAGAAAAATTGGTCATCACCAAGGTGGGAAGGTCCATACCAGGTGCTTCTTTTGACATCCACTGCTGTCAAGATAGCAGAGCGAGCCTCGTGGATTCACCTGATGCACTGCAAACTAGTTAAGAACTTTGAACTGGACAAAAATCTTACCTCTCCATCGGGGCCCTCAGCACAAAGTCTGGCTACAAAGGGTGGTCAGATCAATAGGACTGATCCGTCTCAACCTCAGTGAAGAAACCATCGGTGCTGATGGTCCTATTAGGGCAGAGAGTAAGAACACATGTCTGAAATAAAGATGACGGGATCCAGTAAGATCCAGATGTACCTATTCGGAAGAGTCGGAGAAAACAGGAAAGCAGAACAACAGTTTCCTCAGAAGTATTGCATAATCATCCTGTTGACTGTACTAGTGACAATAATCTTTTTGTTGTGGCCATTCCTTTTCCCAGCCACACAAACTGAACTGAATAAGCGTGGAGAGTTGCACGTAGAGTGGCACCCAAACTTCAACACTTACCAGGCAATCAAATATGTGTATGCTGAGACCTTCAATGTTTTGAATTGCTGGATTTGCACAGCTTTGCCAACAGCATACAGGGGGTTATTGTTAACTTCAGTCCCCCTAGGAGCCAACAAGACCTGGGAAAACTTAGTCTATGATACATCAGAAGTCACATCACAAGATAAAGTAGCGTTGCACTTGTCTGTTCGACAGAACGGGACTGTGTGTTTTTACAAAAATGATACAGTTCAGGTGGGTTGGAGCAATTGCAATGTGACTGTTCCCTATAGATGCTACAATAAAACTGATAACACAGGTTCCTATTGCAACACAAGCTATGATTCATTTTTTGAACTGATGCATAGGACAACTGATGAAGTAAAACATAATGCTGATCTTTATAAACAACTGATTATACTTGACAAAAAAATGTTTAATCCAGAACCAGGACATAGTAAAGTTACTACCAAAGCAGAAGATTGTTATTGTGTATGTGGTAGGAAAGCATACAAGTGGTTACCTGAGAATTGGTCCAGCAGTTGTTATTTGGGGTACCTGGTTCCGGCCATACGACACACAGCAGTTTTGCCTCAGGGGAAATTTGAAATGTTTGACGAGAACTCAAGAAGCCTGTCAATTCAGTATGGCAAATCAATGCGGTCTGGAAAAACCATCATTCTGTGGGCCTAGGGAAAAATGGACTGTTGTATATGGACTTGGGTGATACCATCATCTCATGGGCAGGTGTACTGCCAGCATATGGAGCAACAAAAGCAATCTGGGACCTGAGAAAACTGTCTAAACTTCTTGAAATAATGAGCAATGCAACCTTTTCCGCTCTAGAATTGGTGACTGATAACTGACTGCCATGAGAACTGTAGTGCTTCAAAACCGCTAGTGACTTCACCCTAGCAGCGAGAGAAGGTACTTGCGCTTAAATCCAGAAGGAGTGCTGTTCATATATTCCTGACCACAAACATGAGATAGACAATCACCTTGAGGTAATTCAGCAGGTGTCGGCTATGACCAGGCCAGGACCAAATCCATTGTCGGACTTTTTCCATAGACTGTTTGGGGGGTGGGGCAGTATCCTGATGAACATCCTGATTGCCATCTGTGTAGGAATGATCCTACTGGTGGTATGTGTTTGCTGCTGCATCCCCTGCATGAAAAGACTGATTAAAGACTTTATAGACATGTCAGTTTCAGAAACCTTATACCAAGGTGCTGAACTTGAAGAATTGTTGAAAAATTGAAAATGCTTTCATAAGTTTAAACTGAATGACTCACTTAACTACAAATCCTGAGTAGGAAGAGGTTAGGGGAAGAAAAAACTGTTTATGCTTATTTTGAAAGTAGAATAAAAGTATTAAAAGGGGGGAAATGTTAGAAAAATATGTATTAGTAATATGCATGCTTAGTGCATTTGAGGTTTAAAAGGGTTAATACATTTATTCTGTTCACACTGCACGAATCTGCACAGCTACTAGAGACATTCCAATCCTGTTTATGTCATGAAAATATGCACAGCTATGACCTTCTTATGCCATGGAAATTAACAAGAAGCATTTGATTTCTGCTAATGTCATGAAAATAATAAGAAGTGTTTCATTTCTACTAGTGTCATGAGACTTAACAAAGAGTTATTGATTTTCTGCTTATGCCATGAGAAAGTACACAGCACTGAAGCTATTGATAATGAAAACAAAGGCTGCTTGAAAGTATAAACCGTAGTCAGCATTACTTGTACCTAAGCTAGAAATGTACCTTGAATCTAGGCAAAATGTAATATATACATTAGAACTGCACAACTGAAGAATTGAAAGATTGTGGTGGGCTAAAAATAAGCCCCAAGGCCAGGTTGTTTTTCTCAAATGTTTTTGTAAATCAACAATAATCCAGTCATGTCAGCAGGAAATCTAAGTAACATTTTCTATGTAACACATAATCTGAACATGTCAGCAGGAAATCTAAGTAACATCTTCTGTAGAGTAATACAGAAAGCTGTATCTAACTACGTCAACAATAGAATAGTAACATTTCATAGAACTGTATAAAAGTAGCATACTGCTCACTAGTAATTTAGACAAATCATTCTGCCTGCATGCTTTGTCTCCTTGCTGAAAGTTAATAAAGGGTACCATACTTAAACCTTACGTGAATTGGTCTTTGAAGTTTTTTCCTTTGACACTGATGTTTGAAGGTGACTGTTGTCTTAGTACGTCATGCAGTTACAATGCAGCCTCATCATTATCAAGTGTATATGGTGATATGCTCAAAGTACAGTAAGCTGTACTTTAGTTATGGACAGGTGTTTGGACATAACTACTAATTGGTGGGGCTACTTTGCAGATGAATGATTACTGAAGACAGCTCACAGGTGTGTTACAACCATTCCTACAATAACCTGTGTAACTGCTAAGCTCTGGTGTTGTTAATTGAAGGGGAAGACACACAAAGTAGAATGCAGTGAGGGTGACACTGAAGGCAAACCTCTTGACACCTGTAACAGAAACACATCCCCTGTGCATTTATTGTGTATATATCAGCACAGTTTGCAAGAGTAAAAGTTGGTAAGCTTTGTAGTATGTGTGATAGTGCTGTAACTCTGTAATACCTATCATGAGATAGGCAGATGTTTGATTCTCAGTACTGGCAAGTGTCTGTCCATATATGTCCTGTATGGTGGGGAATACATCCCCAATGTTTTTTTTACTGTTGTAGACATCTGTACAGAGTGAAGTGTAGAAAGCAGGACATAGACAGTGGTTTGAATCTCACACATGTCAAGTGTCTGTATGTGTGTGACTTAGGTGTATATCTTTGTGAATGCCACAGTGTGTGTGTGTGTATATGTGTGTGTGTGCGTGCGTGTGTGTGACTGTCTGATCCCTGGAGTGAGGCTGTAATTTACCATACTCAAATGATAAAACCCCCTCCCCACACCCACTTACTGCAATCTAGAATCCCTGTTGATGTCATCAATCTTATAAGGGCATTCTAACTTCCTATAAATGTGTAAGCCTTGGGATGAGGCTTGTTTAACCATAGTCTACTGATAACCCCCCTCCCCACATACACTCACCGCAATCTAGTATCCTTGTGGATGCCCTCAATCATAGAAGGCTATTCTGACTGCCTGCAAGGTGCTTCTGATAACTGTGTAGTACTCTAACAATGCTTTGTACATAGGCATGGGTTCTAATCCCAACACTGGCAACTGAGTGTAAGAGTGTGTGTGTCTGTGAATCTATGGGTGTGTATGTGTGTTTGCATCCTGTCATGAAAGTTGTTATTACTGCTTTCCAAAGATAAACCACCTTTTCAACTTGCCTTTACCCTTGTCATCTGCTAAACCACACTTTTACCTCTTCCCCACTCCAGGTAACTATACCTGTGATGTCACCCAGTATGGATGTGAGGCTCTGGCCACAGTATCGTACTAAACAGCTATCATGCTCTTGGACCATTAGATCAGTAAAAATGTTTGAAACTTGGGAGATTATAACTGTGATGTGGAAGCTACAAAGTGCATGCAGGTATTGTCATACAGACCTGTGAGTGGTCTAAATTTACATATGGGACACTAAAAAAATACTGACATCCCCTTGTAGTCTGTATGCACATTTGGCACATGCAATTGCACCTGAAAGAGGAAGGCAGAACATCAAGATCAACATGCAGTTACTGTTGTTACACATGATACATACTGTCAACAGTACAAAATGCATTTTAAAACTGTAGTACATGGTATGTCTGCTGCCTGTCAACACTACTCAACAATGATAATCTACAATTGTCTTCCTAGTATGTTAACCCTGTGCATCAGACCATATGACCATGTCCCTGCAGCGATGGTATGGATGACAGGGATGTGGCACAGGCATCATCATATGCACAGGGTGATAATGTTTGCCAGAAGCCTAGACTGCACCATTGGATGACATCATATGTGTGGGTTAAGGCCTTCTATCTCATTGGGTGTGTGTGGATGTTATGCATGTGTGTGTGTTGAGGTGCCCTAAATTTGTTTCTGGTGTGTGTGTGTGTGTGTGTGTGTGTGTGTGTGTGTGTGTGTGTGTGTGTGTGTGTGTGTGTGTGTGTGTATGTATGCACACTGGTCTGGCATGTGGCTGGCCTACACAAGGGTATTATTGAAAGCTGCAGACTGTACAGGGCGGGTTGTACAGTTCACGGTGTCTGGCCATGGCCATGTGACCTGCGCCTGCCAGGGGTTGCATGGCCACTACCAGGCAGAGGTCCAGATTGGGTACTGTCTGATGACACATATCCACCGGAACTATGTCCCTGTTGGAACCATCCAGGACCATGTGCACATGGCCTGCTGTGTCCTGGTGTGGACAGCACAGCACCAGCTGCACTGCTGCTGCTACCGCCACTATGGGAGAAGGCATGTGAAGTAGCATATTCACGTAGACCTTCAATAGTTGGTGTAGCTGGCCTACGTCCACATGCCCGACACCTTACTCCCACTCCTTCTAGCACAGATATTCCATGCTTGAGTATCAACATGCCATGGTCAAGGACTCCCACCATGTCACACAATCATCTATCCTAAACATCTACAAGCTGATGGTGAGGATTTGCAATTGCCTGGATGTTGTCAGTTAAAGAATGGACAGCAGCCCTATGAAGCCTCAGACCTTCTCTGTTGTGCCATTCAAAACATGCCTGTGGTCCATTACAGCTTGAAACATGTATCTGGTGACACCAGTTGATGTGCTATGTCCTGCAGGGGCATGCTGACCAGAAGCCCCCCTATGAGCAGCCCTGGGCACATGTCTGTGTGGGACATCACCAGTCAGTTGGCTGGGATCATGGTGTGCAGGCACACCTTCCATAGTCTCCACACTTTCTTGTTCCATGCTACCACCTGCCAACTGTCCTTCCACTATGGCCACTGGTAATGGGGTATGTGTAGGCATGACAACTGTGTGCGGGGATGAGGGGGATACAGGTGGATTGCCAACCAATGGCACAGATTCAGCTTCTGACAACCCTGCCTGTGTCTCAATCATACTTTCATCATCACTGCTAGAGTCTGTGGGGACACTAACATCAGGTGGACTGCAGGAGGCCAACACACCTACATCAACACCTGTGAGGGGCAGACAAGAACTGTACATTACCAGTTATACATCACAGTACAGACACACAGAGACAGACACACAGAGACAGACACAGACAGACACATGATATGGCACCCAATGGCATGCAACATGCATGTGATATAGAAGAAGGCATTCAGCTTAGACAATTATAGTGGCAGTTATCATACATCCCTGTGTTGCACATAACAGCATGCATAGGTTCATAGGTTCATAGGTTCATGGTTCATACTAGGCTATCTGCCCTGGGGCAATTATAAGCCTAGCCCGATTCTGTATGGCTTACGCCACCCCTTGATTTGAGTATACTGTGCCCTTTTTAAGGTTTAGTTTACTGTGCCTCTATCTAATAGTGCACGGGAGTAATCCCTGGGACAAACTTATAATCCCCCATCCACCTATCGAGATTCTTCTTGAAGAGATTCAGTGAGATGCTCTGCCTCATATGAACTGGAATTCTATTCCAGAGTGAAGGGAGCCTCTGGGTTATGAACCTGTCCCTCCAGCAAGTTCTATTTATTTCTGTGCTGAGGTTCAAGTCCCTCGAGCGTGTGGCTCTAAGGGATTTAGATTTACTGAGGTGGAGCATGTCCATTAATTCTGGATTTGACATAGCTTTGTATGTCAGGCATAGATCGCCTCAGTAGGCGGTATGCAACTGAGTAGAGCTGGAGTTTTTAACTGAGCAGCATATGGCATCTGTTTGAGACCCTTGATCCTCTTGGTGAGATACTTTTGGGGTCTTTCTAATTGCTGCAGATGTCGGGTAAGGTACATCTCAAAAAGGCATTGTATTCTATGATGGGCCTGATGAGGGATGAATAAAGAGGCACGATTACCTCTCTTGATCTAGATGTGAAACCCTTTGTGATGAGGTGGGCTATGTAGAAGGTCTTTCTAACCACTTTGGCAATGTGGTTTTCAAAGGAGAGATTGCTATCAACTTGGGTCCCCAGGTCCCTAATAACTGTCTCTGTACTTAATGGGTTTCCGCATATGTGCTAATTTGAGGGCACATTGTTTTTGCCAAAGGGTATGACTAAATTTTTTGGCATTTAGCTTTAAACCATGGCACTGGCACCAGTTATCTGTCTCTGTGAGACCTTTTTGAAGGATGTTTGTGTCAGCTGGAGAGTTGATTATGGTGCCCAGTTTGCAGTCATCTGCGAACTTGGTGAGCCATAGTCCTCCCACGTTTGCCTGTACCTCGGAAAAGTATATACCGAACAAGAGTGGTCCCAGGACAGAACCCTGTGGGACGCCACTTGTGACCGGTTTCGAGTCTGACATGGCTCCAGCAGTTCTCACTCTGTGGGTTCTGTCTTTGAGCCAGTTTGCAACTCATCTTGTGACATAGGGGTTTACATTTAAGCTGGATAGCTTATCTATGATGCCCGAGTGGGGTATTGTGTCAAATGCCTTTGCAAGGTCCAGATAGGCTGTGTGGACTACCTTCCCTTCATCTATGGTTTTGGTGACTGTTTCGAAGAAGTCAACCAGGTTCAAAAGGCAGGATCTGCCCTTGACAAAGCCGAACTGGGTAGGATCTAGTGTCTGTAGGTCCCCAATGTCTTTGTTTATGAGCTCCATGATGATCCTCTCCATAGCCTTGCAGACTAAGCTAGTCAGGCTTATGGGGCGATAGTTTCCAGGGTCCGTGAGGCTCCACCTTTGTGGAGTGAGACCACTGTTGCTGTACGCCATTCTGTGGGCACATATCCTGTAGTGAGGCTGAGATTGTATAGCTGTTTTATTTGAGGGATTAGTTTCTCTTGGAGTTCATGTAGGACGCAACCTGGGATGCCATCTGGTCCCATGGAAGCAGTGTTTTTTTGCTTTGGAGGGCAGCCTTCACCTGAGCATCAGAGATGTTTGGGAGGCAGCCCTCTGCTGGGATAGATACTTGCTCTTTTGGGGGGGAGGGGGTGGAGAAGTTTGCATTGAACCTGTCTGCCAGGATATTGGCGATGGCTGTGGGTTCAGTGTATTTTTTGTCATTTAGAATCAACTCAGAACAAGTCTGGGAGTTGCATCCCAGGTTCCTAACATAACTGAAAAAAGCCTTATGATTGTCTTTGGTGTCCTGTGCAATTTTTCTCTTGAAGCTGGCCTTGGAGGATTTTATGAGGGATCGTAATTTTTTGCTAGTACTGATCAGAGATGCCTTCCCTATTAGGGATTTTGCTCTATCATGTAGTAGCTTCCTCCTTCTGTTGTACAGTTTATTTATGGCAGGGGTCCACCAGACTGGACGCCTGCCTTTGGATGATTGGGTCTTGGTTTTGTTTGGGATAGCATGATCCATGCATTCCTGGAGATGTCCGTAGAATGCATTTATATAGGATTCTGCAGTTTGGGCCATAGTTTCCACTGGCCCTGGGGCCTTGAAGGATTCCACTTCAGTTTTGAGAAGTGAGAAGTTCACTTTTGAGAAGTTTTTCACTGTGGTTTTCTGGGCTGGGGGTGGGGTGGGATGTGGACATCCAGTGAAATTAATTTATGGTCTGATCTTACCAATGAGGGATATACTTCTGGTGTGGAGCATAGAGTCCCCATGTTGGTAATGATCAGGTCTAGTATGTTGTCCCCTCTTGTGGGAGTGGTGACTAGTTGTTCCATAGCATTTGAGTTTATAATTTCCAGGAACCTTTGGGCTAAGGTGCTGGGGCTTGAGTAGTGCTCCCAGTCAATGTTTGGGTAGTTGAAGTCACCCAATATAATGGTGTTTGGAGAGATCGTCATGTTCTCCAATGTTTTCAGGAAAGCCGAGTGGGATTCCTGACTTTGAGAGGGTGGTCTGTAGGATGCTATAAACTGAAAAGCAGTCTTGCCCACTGTTAGTTGCACATGGATGGTCTCCGATACTTTGTGCAATACCACTAACCTGGAGGTGTGGATATCCTTGATAAATATGGAAACTCCCCCTCCTTTTGTGGTTCGGTCCGGGTTTTGGGGCCGAAAAGCATGATATGAGGTATAGCCTGGTAGTGCTGGGGTGCTCTCCGGAGCCTTGAACCAGGTTTCTGTCACTGCACAGATATCGATGTTCTCCATACTGAGGAGAGCTTCGAGTGCATGCATCTTGAGGTTAAGACTTCTGGTGTTAAGCAGCATTACCCTTAGTTTCTTGTTCCTTGTGCTGTCTACGGGGGTGGGTTTGACTTTTGAGCCTTGCCTAAAAAAGGCACTATGGGGGTGGCAAGAGCCTTTGCCAATATCCGAAAGCCCAGTGGTGACAGGTGCAAGCCATCCCTAGTGAAGCAACGTGGCTTGTCGAGCATGTCATCCCAGGCTGAGAGACACTGGATCCCCTTTGAATGACACCAAAATTTTAGCCAATTGTTAAAATTGATCATTTTGTCTTTGTACTGTGGCATCATTCTAGGTAAGGGTAAGATGCTGCTCAAGGTCAGGGTCATACCAGCCTGGGCTACATGATCAGAGAGCTCCTCTATGTCTCTTTTCATGTAGTCCAGGGAGGTACATCTCAGGTCATTCACACCAGCATGTGCAATGACTGAGTCATATTTGTATTTGCTTTCGAGTGACTTGAGTGCTTGCGTTATGTGGCAGATCCTAGCACCCGACAGGCAGCTCACCGTGACCTTCTCTTTATTCAGCCTGGTGAGCGGGACATCAGTGTGTCTGACAATAGAGTCACCTATTACAAGAGTATCAGGTGTGTTATTCAGCCTTAAGGGCTGTGGCTGCTTGGTGCACTAACTTTGTGGGCTATGTGTTGTGCGTGTTTTGTTTTGAGGTAGCGTTTGCTTGGATGTCTGCTTTGGAGGTCTCTGTTGCTTAGGTAGATTTTTATTTAGAGCCTCCGAGTAGGTTTTTGTGTATTTATGTGTTTGGTTGGCTGATGTGGTGGGACTATGTAATACTGGAACTGTGTTGTGTGAGGTTACCTTCTCTTCCTGACTGGTTACACCAGTTTTGAGATGAGAGAGTTCAGCCTCCAGTTTGGCTAAATAGTTGCATCTCTCACATATATTTGAACCTGTTTGGAGGAGGAGAGGGTTGTCCATGTACATCAGACAGTTGTAACATTGCCTCAAAATTCCCAGATTCACCAGCTGGACTGGAGAGGAAACCATTGACTGACCTTTGGACATGCTAGAGTAATATAGGGAAACTGAATTTAAGACGGGCCAATAGAGGACAGGGTAATCATAGAGAGTATAAGAGTAAGCAGTGCTTATGTTTAATAGTGCTAACTTGTAGGATTACTTAATTGGACCAGTGAAGGGCCTTAGAATGAGAATATGGTGTTTAAATTGAGAGATAGAGCAGTTCTAAGGGAAAAAGTGAAGAACAGACTTTGTGGAGCCAGGAATAGTTTAAACCCAATTAGGCGGCGCTGCCCACTGTTGCGCTATGCACAAAAATGCGCAAAACCGTGCAAAAGAGGGTTTTAAGAGAGGAAGATGAAGGAGTTTGGAATTGACCCAAAATGGCCAATAAAACTACAGATTCAAGTCAGTAACCACTCCCACAGGGGCAGGCAGGCTGCTCAATGTTTTTCACTGCCACTGATCAACAGAGAGACTTCCCTTTAGCCCAAGCAAAAAATGGCCTCCAAGAAACTTACAAACAGTTCAAGAACAGCAAGCCTGTAACTGATCTTTTTTAAATCTCAGAAAAGTGGGAAAAAAGCAAGATTGTTTTTGTTTTTTTCAGAGATAGCAGAGGTTCACAAGTATCAACAAGTTATAACAGTGCAGTAAATGACCCCACACAAGAGTGCTAGGCCAAAGACAGATAAAATGCAAGTTTTGAGAAAAAACAATTTTAAAAATAAGTGCAAACAGGAAATTCAGTAAACAGCTCTAGGTTGTGCTCTAAATACAGTTACTAATGCAGAAATCAAGTTTAACAAGCCAGAAAATGCTCAAACTAGGCGGCTATGCAGAAAAACTTAGCAAATAAACGGAGGAAAAATACTTAAAATCTCAAAAGTGGCTCCTTTCTTCTCTCAGCGTTTTCTCCTCTTGGTGGGTGCTTCACCAACAGCCAACAAGCCTGAAAAGACGCCAAAACCATGAGGCAACCAGGTTTTAAGAGAGGAAGATGAAGGAGTTTGGAATTGACCCAAAATGGCCAATAAAACTACAGTTTCAAGTCAGTAACCACTCCCACAGGGGCAGGCAGGCTGCGCAATGTTTTTCACTGCCACTGATCAACAGAGAGACTTCCCTTTAGCCCAAGCAAAAAATGGCCTCCAAGAAACTTACAAACAGTTCAAGAACAGCAAGCATGTGTTATGGCAGAAGGCATGCAGCTTACACAATTATAGTAGTAGTTAGCATACATCCCTGTGTTGCACAATTTGTGTTAGTAGGTTATGCCTCAAACCTGCAACACAATGTATGCACTATGCACTGTTGCACCACACTGCTATGTTTTGTGCACCATATCCCACATCTTAACAGACCATCACTGACTTGGGTACATCTGCCAGTGATGCTTTGTGTTGGCCACTGCACCTATGTGTGAGGAGGACATGAGCAGAAGGGTATGTTGAGTGAATACTATGTTTTCCAGAGCCCTAGCTTGCATATCTCCCCGTAAACAGTGCATGTCTGTTCAACATTATTCTGCTTACCCCTGAGCTGAGTCTACAGACAATGTGCATGTGGCTGTACACACATTTGACATGGCTGTCCCTACTTTGCAATGGTGCCACAGACCAGCACAGGTTAACAGTACACCAGCTTGATGTGTGCCATATGACCTTGCTAATCACATGTAGTATGACATGTCTTCTGAGGAAGTGATGAATGACATGCATACATGTTTACCACAATGGTGTCCTTTCAAATATACAGTGAGGTACTGGTGTCCCATTGCAGGGACGTGTTCTATTAGCATGGACCTTCAGGTGATGCAATGTTGTCAGTCCGCCCTACAGATATACAGTGCCATACTGCACATTGAGCTGATGTACATAGCCATTGCAGAGCATCATGTGGCTTCACTATTGCTATACAGTGTGAGTTAGAGACACAATTCATAGCCATGACTGTGTTCAGATACAATACATATCTAATGTGGAATGTGACCCATGTCACTGAGGTGTATACACACTAAACCCTAATGTGGAATGTGTGACACAAGTCATGGAAGGGTATACAGATGACACCCTTGCACATCTGCAATCATATTGTGGATGCCTAGCAACCATGCCCAGACATGGGTAACTTTGCAGTTCTCCATGTTCCACATGCCATCTGTGTACCTCACACACATGAGGAGCAACCATGACAGTGATGTCTGATACCAGCAAGGTGAATGTACTGTATCTGTGGCCTGATGTGGTTATATGTGTATGTTGTGCAACACATGTATGTATTTGGATACTGTATAGGTTAAAGCTTTCATGTTGTGACACACTCAAAATGTTCAAGACATGTTTTGTGGTGCTTTGATGTCATGCCTACACAGGGCACGCACAGCCCTGTATGATGCTTGGTGTGTCACATCTACAATATAACCATTGCACAAAGGCCATAGATGTATTGTGTCGAGCCAATGTACAACAGGGTGTACACACCTGTACATCCCTTCTACTGTCTGTGTTGCTTCATGTCTCTGGCCATCCTCCATGGCCATGTGTAAACATGTTTTGTCCAATGGTTGTGATGGGCATCTATTTCATATGTCAGTGTTGTCCCATATGACATACACCCATAGATGTCATATGCTCCACTGAGAACAGGTTTATGCAGACAAAGGGTGGTATGTTTGGGATGTGAGATATCATGTTTTGCAGGATAGTTAACCAGTGTTGCAGTCAGCCCACAAAATGTCATGGACATGTCAGATAGCAGATAACATTGTGTGACATTCATAGCAAGGGTATACTCAGTTTGTCATAATCCAGCTTCAAAACATATAGAGTGTGTGCACACATATGCTCTCTGTATAGTACTGTTAGTATTCCCCATGTGTAATGCTGATCTGTAGTACACGTCCCTACAGTGAACCACACATCCACCATTGTATTTATAGCTGTCCACACATCTGGCAATGATAGTTTGTAAGGTTTAGTGTAGGTTTTTCATATAGTCTTCAATTATTCCACATGGGTAACCACTGTGATGCATTGCAGGTCTGACCTGTATATATTAACAGGATTACCATACATTATGTGTACGTGTGTTAAATGGTGACATGGCAGATAGCATGCATCTAAAAGATCTGTGCATTATCAAGCCTGCTAAGTAATAACAAACTCACCAGCAACAGGCTGCTGCAGCTGCGAAATGCCAGAGGTACCTAAATAGGAGTGTCAGAGTAGTAAGATCATTATCCACACCTGTGTGATAGCTACAGGCTGCAATGTGCATATTAGCACATAATGCAGGGTGGGATATCAACTATAGCATGTATGGTCATAGTGAACTAGTAGGCTATATGCCCTGGGCCATTTATGAGCATAGGCTGAAAGGTTACCTAGCTGTAGCCAACAGACAGGTAACTTTCAGTGGCCAGTTCAAGTAGTGCCACAGAACTGATCCACAGGTTTACTGATATATTTGCCATGTGGTCATCACACCATGTCTCAAAGAGGGGCAATGTGCAGCTTCGCTGGACAGGGATGCATAGTATGGCAGGAGTATGTAAAGTGCATGAGACAGGGATCTGTCAGGCATGTTATGATCCTTGTACTAGAAAGGTGGATGTCCATGAAGTATGTGTTTATTTGAAATCAGGATGTGTAAGTGTAGCATGTTCAACATCTCTGGGTTGGACATGGCTTTATTCAGGGTAGGCATCATGATACATAGTGGAATTAGAGTTTGGGAAGGCTGGTGTAGGCCATCTGAACATGGCCAATAACCTTTAAAGGAAATATGTGATCTATTATGGGTCAATTGAGTGTGGAGTATGGGAGAACAATGATCTCTATATTCATGGATGGCACCCTGTCATGATTAGGGGTGCCATGTACGACTACCTGACTGGTGTGGTGAAGTGACTATCAAAGGAAATACTACTGTCCAGCTGGATCCCATACCACACAGTTTCCATTATGTTGACCACTGCCTAGGTTTTAGTTCATGGGTACAGGGAGGTTTTAACATAGGGGATGACAATGCAATACTTTGCAGTGAGATTGTGGCCATACGTCAGACACCACACATCTGACCCACAAAGGCCCTTCTGTATGTTGCCCACAGCACTCATTGAGTCAACTATAGCTCTTAGTTCATAGTCATTTGCAAACTTCAATAGGCAGATGCCTTCTGTGTTAGTCTGTGTGGTATAGATTTCGATAACAAAGTGGGGGAGTACCAGGACTGAACCCTGTTTTACTGTAGTTGACACTGGTTTGATGTGCGTGTATTAGTCAGACACCTTCTGTAGTGTTGGTTCTGCCAGTGGTCCAGTTGCCAACCAATCTTGTGACATAGGAATATACACCTAGTTTACTGAGTGGAGCTGGAACCTAGTATGGGTGATGGTGTCCTAAGACCTGGCAAGGTCAAGATATGCTGTGTGAATCAACCTTATTGTCATCTACATCTGTGCTGACTATATCAAATAAGTTGATCAAGGTTAATGGCCTTACAGACCAGACTCAGCAGGGTAGTACTGCACTATTTCCCTTTATCAGTGGTGTCTCCCCCTTTGTGGGGTGTGATAACTGTTGCTGTGCACCATTCAGTGTGTACACAGCCTGAGATGCAGCTATGACTGAACATGACGTGCAGGTGGAGAGTAAATTGTTCTGACATTTGTGTAAAATACACCCTGAGATGTTGACAGGTCCCATGCAAGCTGTATGTATGGCTTTAGAGAGTGCAGCTTGTACCTGCAAAGTTGTTATTACAGGGACACTGTAGTGTAAACGTATATATAAATATATGTACCTGTTGGGGGGGGAGGTGAGAGTGGGTTTACGTTATCACAGACCCTATCTGGATGAACAAGTGCTATTTCTGTAGGTGCAGTACTTCTCATGCCATAGTGCTGCGAAGCAGGGCAGGTGTTGTCACTGCCATTATGATTCATGACACAGCTATAGAATGCTCTGTGGATGGCCTCATAATATGTGGCTGATTAGTTTCACAGTGGCTTTGTGTGGTCTTATATGGTGTATCTAAATCTTACTGAGGCTGGCCAGGGATCACCTCCACTCATGTGTGTTCACTATTGCAACAGTTTCTACCTTCTCTGGTACAGTTTATGGCAGGGTACCGCCAGTTTGCCTTCCTGTTTGTGTTTGGTTGAATCTTGGTTCTGTTTCAATAGCACAATCAATGCCCTAATGTGAGTGCTTAAAGTGCATTTGTGTAGGATTCAGCATTTGCATATGCATTGTCCATCTGCATGGGTGCCATGACATTCGCCACGTCTGTCTTAAGAAGCATAACACTGGCTTTGGAGACTATGTGTAGCACACTGTTACCCTGTTTGTGTGACTATGTTGATCCAGGTCATTGTGGTGATGAAATCCAACATGCATTGAGCACAGGTGTTGGTACATGAGGAGTCTTCCCAGTTAATAATGGGATAGTTGAGAGTAGCCATTATTATGGGTTTCTGTCTCAAACCTAATATTACCCATTACAGTACAATATGACAGTTGGGAATTCTAAGGCATGATGGGTAATCTGTAGCAAGGTGCAATTTGGATTCCACTTTAGCACAGAGGTAGTTGCTCAGCATAATGCATCTGAAGTTATGCAAGTGCAACTAGCCTGGGGGTGTACATATCCTTCAGGAATATGGACACACCTGTGGCCTGTGTGTTCCAATAAAAGAAAATTGGCAAAAGGTGAGGTATGTGTTATAACATGGTCATGCAGGGGTGCTCTCTGGAGCTTTTAACCATATCTCAGTCACTGCACAGATATGTTATCCATGTTAAGGATTGATGTAAGTGAGTCCATATTGAGTTTCCAAAATGTATCAGTGAGTAGCTAGACACGCAGTTTATTGCTTGGCTGTCCCTGTTACAGCAGTGGAATTGTCACTTGAACCTTGCATGATGAAGGCACTATAGGGGAAGCATGAGCCCTAGCCCATATCCAGATTCCCATTGGTGACAGGTGCAGGCCCTGTCTGGCAAAGCATCATGGTCTGTCAACCATGTTATCCCAGGCAGAGAGATACTGGATGCCCTTTGAATTACACCAGTACATTAGACAATTGGGGAATACAATCCTTTTGTCCCTGTACTACAGTATCATTCTGGGCAATGGCAGACTGCTACCCAGGCCTTGGGACATACCTGCATGGGCTACAAGACCTGACAGTTCCTACATGTGTGTTTCCATGCAGTCCAGGCTACTGCATCCCAGGTCCTGCACAACAACATGGAATATGCCAGAGCCATGTGTACAGTTCAAAAGGTGGTCTGAGTGTATGGGTATGTGACTAATCATGGCAGACAGGCAGCTGACAGTATGTTTGCCCTCATATGGTTTGGTGTGTGAGATAGTGCTAGACTTTGCATTCACAAATGTGTACTGTTGGGCATGTTTCTGACCACGTGTTCTGAGGAGTGGCACAATTTTGCAACCTATGTCATACAGTTTGTGTATTTTGTTGTCTGTCTATTCCAGCTTGGGAGGCCCCTTGCTTGGCCAGATTCTTGGAAGCCTCTGTGAATGTGTATGCTTTCTGGTGGTATGTGTGGGTGTCCTTACTGTGTTCTGGTAAAGGTATGTGTTAAGCGTGGTGATGAGATGCATGTGTTAACCTACATTACATGACTGTCCAGTCCAGTCATGGCTGTAGACTGGACTGCCTTCCATCTTGCCTCTGTAGCTACATCCCAGACAATGTGTGGGATGTGGTGTTAGGTGGGTTTGGCAGTGTACATGGCATTGAGATTACATTCCCCCAGGATGGCCACATACACAAAGCTGACATTACTAAACACCAGTAGTTGACTAGTGGGCATGCCTGTATAAGCATTCAGTACTACAAGTACCAAGTGCTGTATTTAGTTTACTTATTGCTTATGAAGATGTTTTAGACGGTGATGCCCACAAGTACATATTTGAGTTATGGTCATGAAAACACTGGTTATTACAGAAACATAGTAGCTAACTTTAGCAGCAATCCTCATCTGAGGAGCACATCACATCCTGATAGCTGATTACTGATGATGCAAGTGTCACCAGGTCGGTATCCTTTTCCGGGTATATACATACATATCCACCAGGACCATGAGGTCTGTTGGGCACGGATGCCCACTCCCCAAACAGAGTCAAGTATCAATAGACTCTGCTGCCACTATCAATATAATCAGGATATAATCAGATAGTGTAAGTCATCAACTATGAAGCAGCTATTACACATGAGCAGCAGTCTCCTATATCTTACACTCCTACTGCAGATGTTACACTGGAGTTAAAGATGATATGCAACTTGTTTCATTACCAGTACTGTGCACAACCTTACATACAGTATTTGGAAGCAGCTGTTAGGTTGGCAATGAGAGGTAAGGCTACACAAACGTGAAAGTTCAACCAGTTGGTCTCTACTCTCAATATCCACTCTATGTAGGTGTGCACATAGCCATTTGACCCAGCCCTGTAACAAGGGCCACAACACAGTTGCATAACATGTACACATGCACAGCTGTTATTGCTTGCAAACAATACTAGAGAGGTGGATATTACATGTCTTATGTTACCTATCTCTTTCAATTGTCTTTGCTATCATGCTGCTAAACTGTCAGATGAATACAAGTCTAAAGTCTAAAGACTAGTGTGGTCTCCTTTAAGGCCCCCGAGCCGGCGGAAAACAGTACTCAAGCCGCTGAATCACTTACAAATGCCTTCTACCAGCACCTGCAGGACTGCATGGATAAGGCAATCCCAAGCAAAACAAAGACTCTTTGTACCAAAGGCAAGCGTCCAGTCTGGTGGACCCCAGCCATAAACAAACTCTACAACAAAAGGAGGAAGCTACTACAAGATAGAGCAAAATCCTTAAAAGGTAAGACACCCTTGATCACTATAAGTAAAAAACTAAGAGCTCTCATTAAATCATCCAAAGCAAATTTTGAGAGAAAAATAGCTAAAGACTCAAAAGACAATCATAAGGCCTTCTTTAGCTATGTTAGAAACCTGGGAGGAAACTCCCAGATATGCTCAGAACTAGTTCAAAATGATGTGAAGATTACTGATCCTACAGACATTGCCAACATACTGGCTGACAGGTTCAGTGCAAACTTCCTCCCCCCCAAAAGGAGAGATATCTATACCAAGCGATTGCAGCCCCCAAACATCTCCAACGCCCAAGTGAGAACTGCTCTCTCCAAAGCAAAAAACACAGCATCCATGGGACCTGATGGTGTCCCCAGCTGTGTGCTCCACGAACTCAATGAGGAATTAAACCCACAGCTAGGAGAGCTGTTTAATCATAGTCTTACCTCTGGATACGTACGCAGGAGTGGCGACTGCAACTGTGGTCCCACTTCACAAAGGCGGTGCCTCCACCGACCCTGGAAATTACCGGCCCATTAGCTTGACAAGCCTTATCTGCAAAGCCATGGAGAGGATCATAATGGACCTCATAAATAAAGACATAGGGAATTTGCAGACTTTGGATCCATCCCAGTTTGGCTTTGTCAAAGGCAGATCATGCCTTCTAAACTTGGTTGACTTTTTCGAAACAGTCACCAAAGGCATTGATGAAGGAAAGGCAGTCCATACAGCCTACCTCAATCTGGCGAAGGCCTTCTATACAATACCCCACTCGGGTATCATTGAAAAACTCATCAGCTTAAATGTTAACCCATACATCACAAGATGGGTTGCAAACTGGCTGAGTGACAGAACCCACAGGGTCAGAGTTGCTGGTGTCATGTCAGACTCAAAGCCTGTCACAAGTGGTGTACCACAGGGCTCAGTCCTGGGCCCACTCTTGTTTGGCATCTACTTTTCCAAAGTACAAGCAAACACAGGAGGGTTATGGCTGACAAAGTTTGCAGATGACGCAAACTGGGCCATAGTAGAAAACACATCTGACACAGATATCCTTCAGAAGGGTCTCACAGAAACGGATAACTGGTGCCAGAGCCATGGCCTAAAGTTAAATGCCAAAATGCATAGTCATACCCTTCGGGAAAAACAAGGTTACCCTAGCAACCAAATAGGTGGCAATCCACTGAGCACAGAAGAAGTTATCAGGGACCTGGGGACCCAGGTTGATAGTAGTCTGTCATTCGACACCCATGTAGCTAAAGTAGTTAGGAAGACCTTCTACATTGCCCACCTTATCATGAAGGGATTCTCATCTAGATCAAGGGAGGTCATAGTCTCCCTATACTCATCACTCATCAGACCAATGATTGAGTACAATGCCCCATTGAATGTATCTGACCCGACACTTGCAGCAGCTGGAGAGGCCACAAAGTTCCTCACCAAAAGGATAAAGGGTCTCAAACATCTGTCCTATGCTGCCCGACTGAAAGAACTCCAGCTCTATTCAGTCGCCACGCTTGCTCAGAGGTGACCTTTGCCTAACATACAAGGCCATGTCAAACCCAGATTTGATGAATATGCTGCACCTCAAAAAATCTAGATCCGTCAGAGCCACAAGGCTGGGCGACTTAAACCTCGACACGGCTATTAATAGGATGTGCTGGAGGGATAGATTCATCACCCAAAGACTCCCTATGCTGTGGAATAAAATCCCGGTATATGTGAGGCAGAGCACCTCGCTGGCCTTGTTCAAGAGAAATCTTGACCAATGGATGGGAGATCGCAGATATACCCCAGGGATTACCTCAGTGTCACTGCTCGACAGAGGCACAGCAAAATAATGGGTATAGTTCCCCATACTAAAGGGGTGGCGTAAGCCACAAAACTATGGGCTAGGCTTGTAAATGCCCTCGGGCAGATAGTCTAGTATGAACCTATGAACCTATGAACCTAAGTCGTATGTATCCTGTTATTGAGTATTGTAATTGCCAACAGACATAACTAATGTTTGCATAACATAACACAAATACTATGTAAAATGGAATACAGATGAGATAGATCTGCCTAGGATACTGTACATTACACAGTTATTGGCACAATATCCCACAGTGCAAATCATATTTGCAAAGTAAGCCCACCTTTGACATGTTCATCTCACTAATACACCCATATATATGTCTACTGTTACAATATATCAACATATACTATCCCCTGTTATAGCACATACTTGTTGGACCAACCCTGACACAGACAGTGGCTGGAAAAGAATTAATGAATTCCAAGCTCAAATATATCATCCTTTGTGGTGTGAGGAGTTTGCCTTGTGACCTACAGCAGTACACACATAGAATACTACAGGCACAACTACTGCTCAACAATACATTACTACAAGATAGCTATTTCCACTATATGCATTGATTACACTGTAATTATTGCAGAACAGGTACTACATGCACAGACATACTACAATTTATACATACCTTATTGGTGACTGGAAGTGTTATTGAGTGGTATTTTATTTATTTCGGTTTTTGTTTTATTTATTTTTGGGGTATTTTGTATTGTTCTGCAGGTATATACAGATGGTTTGAATGTGTGACAAGTCATCCCTTTATAGTTGGAGATCAGTACCATGTGATATCCCGATCACCAATTGGTGTTCCAAAGTAGTTAATTACATGCACATCAGCTGTGTGGCTACTCCATTGGCCAATACCATGGCAACAGTGGAGTATAACTGTGTACTCTAGCTGGGCGTTGTCCCTTTGCCTTACTTGTGAGGAAGACAGCCTGGAAGTGTAGTCTGAAATCTATTGCAACAGCTGTATTGAGACAAACTCAAATATATTGTGTGGAATGTCTAGAAGTTTTGGTCTACGTGTGAGTACTGCTGCTATATTTCTGAACATTGCTACTTGTGCAGGGTTTGTCTGTACCTAATACTTCTGCATATGTTTCAGTCTGGCCAGGTTGTTTGACCAGCTCAAGACTGTATGGCTATGCATATAATGTTAGGGGTTTACAGTGTGCTCACCAGACATCTTTAGTTTGGTGTTAATGTGTATCATACTGTGCTGATAATCAGTAATTGGTAACACTTCCTGGTGTAATTACTTTTCAACCCTCTGAAACAAAATTTGTTCAAACAAATACTGTAACATCAGCAGCTATTCCATTGTATAACAGCAACTATTTCACATAGGGCCATGTTATTGTGACTCTGTCCAGGCATGTCAAGGTTTCAGCAGATGTCGTACACTGGGTGAATAATTGGTAATGGTACGACAGTATGTATTGTTGTAATTAGTTTGGGTGTGGGGGAGATGGTGGGTGTACATAGCAGATGCAGGTGTGTAGAAACTGCTTTTATACATATTCTATATATATGTGGGGGTTCTTTACCTATGTGAATACCTATCCCTTAGTGGACTAATACTATGGTAATTGCAGGTTGGTTCATTCAGGCACTGTTAAATGCTTCCTGTATTGCATGCAGGTAATGTTAGTCCTTGAATCCTTTTGGCCATACATCGGAATGTAATAAAGTTTTGCTAAATAAAAGATGTCTGTGTATTTTTGTCATGGATATTTGCAGTCATTGTAGTTGTGTTGGTGACTAACCCTATTTGGCTCATGTCCGTATGACATATTTGTAATAGTGTATTGGCATTGACTCTTCATATGTTATGTTCATATTGTTTGGGCAGGAGGGCAGAATGTGTGATTGCTATGGTCCATGTTATACTCAGATTTGAACACTTCAGATGCTGTATACACACATGTATGTATGTGTGTATATATATATATATATATATATATATATATATATATATATATATATATATATATATATATATATACATTTTTATGTACCAGTAATATATATTATTGCTTACATTTATATGTACCTCCATAGATGTGTAGATGTTTTTAACCTATCTATATATCTATATATATGTATATCTCTATATATCGACATGTATCTATCTATCTATCTATATATATATATATATATATATATATATGTACATCTGTATATAATATATATATATATATATATATATATATATATATATAGCATACACCTTTCATTGGGTACATGGCAGTTTGTCCTATTTCCACACAATCTTCCCTTTTGTATTTTAACCTGTCTGAAAACACAACTGACATAGGTACATCTCAGGTAGCTTATTGGTAGGCTCCTCTGAGGGTGATGTATATGGTTGCAGGTTCTAATCCTAGAAGTCATTATTATTTACTTCTTAGAGCAGGCACTGCTAGGGAAAGGGTGATTAACACACATTTAAGCAGTTGCAAGCAAGTTTGCCCATGTTCTGTGCGATGGTAAGCAAAGGTTACACCTGTGAAGCTCTTATCCGTTTAACCGTGTTTAAGCGCCGCTTACTGTCATGCAAACCCACGCAAACCCACTTAAAACTGCATAAACATGCCTTAATCAACCTGCATCCAACAGCCCTTATTCTGGCCCTCAAAAAAATAAACAGCCCTTGCAGGTCTTGAACCTGGGGCCATGAGCACCACAGTCACTGACTCTACCACTAAGACATCTGAGATGCATACAAATCTTATGGTTTTTAGAATATACCTTTTACTACAAGCATTCATCACTACTGAAAACAAATGTGACAGTCAGTTGGTGTACATATGTATAATACATGTTAATGTTCATATGTTTGTGGAATTATGTGTTGCAATGTGACCTGACAGGGTGTATTAGGGAAGAGCATGGTTCTGGTTTTGTGTCCTTTTTTTATTGTCTCCATACTCATGTATACACCTCCAGTTCACTTACTGAAAATCCAACCCAGGCTCTCCTTGATGCATAATTTCATTACCCATCATTCCTCCCCACCCCAAACTCCACATACACAACAACCATCCTTTCTATGGTGAATTAAGTTAATATTAATTGTTATAATACCAGAGCTGCATGTGTTTTGTGTACACTTCAATTCCTTTGGATTGCATCTGTGTCACAAAGTGTGTTCATAGATGTTTATATATATGGCTACAGATGTGTCTGTATATGGGGTCTACTTCACCTTGTCGTAAGCTGACAATATTGAGTCAGATATTGTTGCATGACAATATTGAAAGTGAAGAACATCGTGCAAGTAAACGGAAATCTCCGTAAGGGGAGACTTCCATTTACCTCAATGTAGTGCGGTCTCGGAGTTGGTATATTTAAGTAGGGCCAGTATTGGGGGTGCAGGGGGGCTTGCCCCCTGACTACGCCATTTAGTTTTTTTTTTATTTGATTTTTTATGTTATTCGATGTTTTACTTAATCGATCAAAAAGTTCGACCTTTACTGAGTCGATTAAGTAAACTTTTGATAACGTGATATAGACGCTGTATATATATATATATATATATATATATATATATATATATATATATATATATATATATATATATATATATATATATATATATATATATATATATATATATATATATATATATATATATATATATATATATATCTATATCTATGTGCACACATCAATGACATGCATATATATATATATATATATATATATATATATATATATATATATATATATATATATATATATATATATATATATTTAGTATTAATTCTTAACAGTTATACATATGTAGACTTGTATATGTTGATTCACAGACTACAGTACATTACAATGTACTGTACATATGTACACAAAGTGACTCTCCCATTTGTTGTCAGTACTGTGGAATGCCTGTAGTAAAAGGTGTATTCTAAAAGCCATGACACATGTATATGGCTTAGTGGCAAATCCAGTAACTATGGTGTGCATGGTCCAGGGTTCAAGACCTACGATGGTTTAAAATTTTTTTAGGCCAGAATACGGCTCTTTTAAGCAGTTGTAAGCATGTTTAAAAGTGTTTGCGCGACATTAAGGTGCCAGTTAAACAGGGTTAAATGAAATTTAAAAGCATATAACTTGTGCGCGCAAACATGGTCACATCCGCTAACTACTCAGGATATATATACTTAAATGTAGTAACATCTCACTATGAGTTTACATAACATTACAATCACTGTTGACTTTACTCTCGGGCACACATGGGTTTATATGGGTGTTTCAAATGTTTATTAAACTGAAGATTACTACCTAAATATGCAAACTGTGGTTAAGGTATACTTTTAAACATAAAAAATATCTCTGACTTTATTGGGATTTGAACCACAAACTCACAGATACTATGCAAATGCTCTAACCATTACATTACTGACATTAATGTTGCTTCTGCCTATTTTTCTATTTACATGATTTCTGTGTGTAAGCTAGGCTAAGCATACGGCAGTGGTGCACAAACCCACTGAGATTCACTTACTCTTGAAATAATAACATTTGAAATGAAAGGGGAGAATATAAAATAAAATTCCTAACTACATTAGGCATAGCCCCTCATTGACACTCTTCAAGAGAAACCTTGACGGGTGAATGGGTAACAGAATATACACCCCTGGGATCATGTGTGCCAGAAGTATACAGCCGGGGGCCCCCCCCAGTTTTACAGCTGCAAGACCTGTTGGGGAAATTGAATGGTGGGGAGTTTTTACATTAACATGCCCTTTTTAGATCACTAAGTGCCCCTATCACCCTCCGTCACCCCCCCCCAGTCTTCCACAGCTTCTGGCACCTCTGCCTGGAATCACTTCACTGGCTATGCTTGACAGAGGCTCAGTTAATTGATCAATTGGGCAGAGAAAGCCAACACACTGTAGCTATGCTTCTAAATGCCCTTGGGTGGATAACCTAGTACCTACTGTGAACCTCTAAAGTGCAGGCCATCAAAGAAATACAATATATGAATAAAGAGAGCTTTCAGATCACAATATGCAGTGAGAAATCAGCATGTGGGCAGAAAACTGTTAAGTACAGCAAGAACTTGCAGAACACTGATACTTAATCACTCCAAAAGTCTCTCTTGGAAGCTAGAAGGCTTGTATCAGTTTAAGGCTTTCTATTGCTTACCAGTAGGTTACCTACAGGAAAGGTGAGAAACAAGCACAGATGGTATCATGGGAAACATGCATGCAACAATACCATATTGGCTTGCACCTTTCGCCCTTAGACTTTTGAATACTGGCCAAGGCTCTTGCCGTCCCCATGGTGCCTTTTTTAGGCAAGGCTCAAAGGTGAAACCCACCTCTGTAAACAGCACAAAAACGTAAAACAATGAGGGCTATTCTACTCAACGCCAGGAGATGAAATCACAAAATGCATGCACTCACAGCACTCCTCGGTATGGACAACGTCAACATCTGTGCAGTAACTGAAACCTGTTTTAAGGCTCCTGAGAGCACCCCAGCACTACCGGACTACAGCTCATACCACATATTTCAGTCACAGAACATGGACTGGCACAGACATGGAGGTGGTGTATCTATATTAATCAAGGATACCTACACCTCTAGGTTAGTGGGGCAGCATGATACCTCTGAGATCATCCACGTGCAGCTAACATTAGCCAAAACTGCAATGCAAATTGTGGCCTGCTACAGATCACCCTCTATGACCCAGGACCACCACTCCACCTTCCTGGAAACAGTGGAAAACATGACAGTCCTACTGAACACCTTGATATTGGGTGATTTCAACTACCCTACTATTAACTGGGAAAACTACTCAAGTACTTAATTCCAGGCCCAGTGCTTCCTGGAATTTATCAAATCAAATGCCCTGGATCAGATGGTAAACTCCCCAACCAGAGGTGGAAACATACTAGACCTGGTAATCACCAACATGAGCAACAAGTGCAACACAGCAGAGGTAAACCCGTCACTGGTTAGATCTGACCATAAACTATTCACTGTGGATGTCCACACCCCACCATCTCCCCCACCCAAGGAAACCACAGTGAAAACCTTTCCTACAGCTAACTTCACACTACTAAAGACAGAGGTGGGAAGTTTCACAGCCCCCACACTAAGGGAAAACACTGCCCAAGATACAGAAAGATTTACAAATGCACTCTATGAGCACCTACAAGGATGTATGGATTGTGCCATCCCTGGTAAACCAAGACTCACTCCTCCAAGACAAGGACACCAGTCTGATGGACCCCTGCAATAAACAGGCTATACAACAGAAGGAGGACAGTAGTCCAGAAATAAAAGAAAATCCCAAGAAGGAAAGACATCCCTGACCAGTATTATTAAGAAACAACGATCCCTCATGAAATCATCCAAGGCTAACTTCAAAATGAAATTAGCCAAGGATTCGAAAGATAACCACAAATCCTTCTTTGGCTAAGTCAAGAATCTAAGTGGTAATGCACAGATTTGCGCTGTGCCAGTGCAATATAAGACAAAATATACTGAACCTACTGATATCGCCAACAATCTTGCAGATACATTTAGTGCAAACTTCACCCCCATATCATCCCCTAAAGGGCACACAACAATGCACAAAAAGTTCAGTATCCCAGACATCACAGACGCACAGGTGAAAATAGCCCTCTCAAAAGGCAAAATGCAGCATCAATGGGGCCAGATGGTGTCCCAGGCTGCTTTTTGCAAAAACTACAAGGCAAACTAACCCCCCACCTAAATAAGCTTTTCAACCTCAGACTTTCCACAGGCTACATGCCCATAGAATGATGCATAGCAATGGTTATTCCACTCCACAATGGAGGAGCCACAACTGACTATGGTAACTGCTGCCCCATAAGCCTGACTAGCCTGGTCTGCAAGGCTATGGAGTGCAACATCATGGAATTCATTAACAAAGACATTGGCAACCTCCAAACACTTGACCCAACCCAGGTCAGCTTGGTTGAGGGCACATCATCCCTACTGAACCTGGTTGACGTCTTACAAACAGTCACCCAGGTGATAGACGAGGGGAGAGGTGGTTCACACATCCTACCTGGACATTGCCAAGGCTTTCAACATCGTTCTCCACTCGGGTATTATTGATAAAGTCACCATCCTGAACATAAACCCCTACGTCACAGGATGGGTTGCCAACTGGCTTACAGACAGAACCCACATGGTAAGACTAGCAGCCTCTAGGTCCATCTCTTAATCAGTCACAACTGGTGTCCCACAGGGCTCAGTCCTGGGACCCCTACTGTTCAGCATATGCTTCTCAGAGGTACAGGCAAACACAGGTGGACTATGGCAGACCAAGTTTGCCAATGACTGCAAACTGGGAGCCATAATTGACAGTCCAGCTGACACAGACATCCTTCAAAAGGGCCTCCCGGAGACCGACACACGGTGTCAAAGTCATGGCCTCAAGCTAAATGCCACAAAATGCATAGTCATTCCGTTTTGGAAAAATGAAACACCCATGAATTACCACATAAGTGGCAGCCCCCTTAATACAGACAAGGTAATAAGAGATCTGGGGACTAAGGTAGATAGTAATCTCTCCTTTGACAATCATATCGCCAAAGTAGTTAGGACATCCTTCTATGTAGGCCATCTAATTACTAAAGGGTTCGCATCTAGACATACTGAGGTTATAGTGCCCCTTTGCTCATTACTCATCAGGCCCATCATAGTGTATAATGCCCCATTTGGGATGTACCTCAGAAGACACTTCCGACAGCTGGAAAGACCACAAAAGTACCTCACAAAGAGGATTACTGGCCTCAAACATATGTCCTATGCAGCCAGACTGAATAAACTCCAGCTGTACTCAGTGGCATCTCGTTTACTCAGAGATGATCTCTGCTGGCCTACAAAGCCATGTCCAAGTCAGACTTAATGGATAAGCTCCACCTAGGGAAATCTATGTCACAGTGAGCCACTCGCTTTAGTGAGCTAAACCTTGCCACAACAATAACTAGAACATGCTGGTGGGACAGATTCCTGTCAAAGAGACTCCCCATGCTTTGGAACAACATCTCTAATTACATTATACAGAGGCCCTCACTAACACTCTTCAAGAGAAACCTTGAAGAGTGGATGGGGAATGGAAGATACACCCCAGGGATCCCACCATTGGCTCTGCTCGACAGAGGGACAGTTAATTAATCAATGGGGTGGCAAAAGCTGACACATTTTGGCTAGGCTTATGAATGCCCTCAGGCAGTTAGCCTAGTACCTACCTATGAACCTATACATACAGTAGCAGTACTTGCTGATAGCTTAATTTACTATCCAGGTGTTGACTTACCTTGTGCCAACAGCAGTCATGTGTGCAATAGTTGCGGGATGCCTATGTTGGATGCACACAGTAGACTGCCTATACATGACAATTTACAGGTAGTCTTGTGTGTGTGCCATCCATTTTTACTGTGTGTGCAGGTGTAACAAATGTGTCAGTCCCTAGGTGCCTACACTGTCAGTGTGTGTGCTATACATTCCCTCCTTGCCAAGGCATGGGTATACTGGGCATGCCTCCATCTGCCTACAGGGGCTGACTCAGGGGGCTCGTGGTCTGTGTCCCTCTGTGCCTGTGGGGCCCTTGGCAATGGTGGTGGGCTGTGAGGGCCTTCACCATTCTGTCCCTGCTGCAGCTGTTTCCGTAGGATCATATTGTGTAGCACGGCACATACTTTGAAGATGTGGGCATATGTGGATGGAGAGTACTGCAAGGCTCCACTGGATATGTCCAAGCAATGGAACCATGATTTGAACATTCCAAACACATGTTCTATGATGATTCTGGTTTGTGCGTGTGCCTCATTATGGTGTTCTTGCATGGGTGTGTGTGCATTTCTGATGGGTGTCATCATCCACGGTTCCAGTGCATAGCCAGCATCCCCCACCAGATGGCCATATGGGATGTCCCCCCTGGCAAATGCCTGGTACAGTTGTGAGGCATGCCAGATGTGGGAGTCGTGATAGCTTCCAGGGCTGCCAGCACACACATCCATGATAATGCCCTGAGCATTGCACATGACCTGGCAGTTGATGGAGGGGTATCCCTTGTAGTTTATGTAGCACCTACCCTGCTCACTGGGTGGTGAAGTGATGTGTATGTGCGTGCAGTCTATTGCACCCAGTAGCTCCAGGTATTCTGCCACATGGCAGAAGAGACGCATATTGCTGGCCAACACCTCCTGCATTTGGGGGAAGTATATGTGCTCATTGGCATGTGGTAATATGGCATCCAGGAACTGGTGGAGTACCCTGGATGCTGATGCCTGTTAGATCACCATGATATCCCCAGTTGGCCTTTGGAAGGTACCTGTGGCTAGTATTCTCAAGCTTACACATACCTTGGTATCCACTGGGATAGGTTCCCCTCTGTTTGTTCTGGCTCTGAGGCATGGCCGGCACAGCTCCACAAGTTGCTGTAGGGTGTCCCTGTCCACCCTGTAATGCTCTACTATCTCCAGATCATGTAGCCCCTGGTAGGTTACCCTGGGTCTGAACACTCTTCTCCTCCTCTGGTGCCTGCGGTGGTTGTCAGCATCATCCTCCTCACCACTTTCAGTCTCCATCACATACTGGTGAATCAAAGCAATGGCAGCCTCTAAGATGCGCATATTAAAACTTCCCTATTTGTATACACCAATGGTGCAGAGTGTATGGGAAAACACAAGTGTGGATGAGGTGCTTTCACAATTTATACTATTGTGCTATAGATGCTGCTGATGTTATTGGCTGTGTATGAGCAATTCCAGCTGCAAGGTATCTTACTTATGGGTTTTACACTGATTACTGCAAGTGTGGGGGCTGTAGTGTGGAGTTATGCTTGCCTGGCTTGATTCATCTGTTGCCCTTTAATTCCCTTTTAAACCTAGATCCCCTCCCATTGTCAGGCATGCATCCACCTGCCAGCTTTATTGTCTTGTACTTTCCCTACCCAGTCGTGTGTTGCAAAGTGTGTTATGTAGCTGATATAATGCAATTCTACTTTGTTCTGCTGTGACACTTTACTGTTTTCTTTGCAGTACAGCCCCTCCCCTTTCCTGTTCTGCAGGTAGCTGCTTGCAGCCTTGTTAGCTGTTGTCAATGGCCCACTGTAGGTTCCTAAGTGTTAATTACTCATTTGTACTCCAATTTCCCTGCTGCAGCATTTCCTTATTTTTTTTCTTATATCTTTCCTGTTTCAGCCCCGGTGTGCACTGCGCAAACCCGTTTACCGGTTTTAAGCGCATTTTAATCTCCGTTCACATGCATACTCAGTTACCTTGTGTGCTCTCAGCTAGGCAAAGCTAAAGCCAGTTAAACACACCCCTTTCCTTTAGCTTTGCTTAGCTACAGGCAAACCGGATTGGCACTGCTCCAATGTGCTTACAGCAAAGGTGACACACCCCTCTCTTGATGTCATCTTTATCTCATGGTTACACCTCGGTGTTATAACACTACACTGTGAGGTGCATCCTTACACCAGGGGGGAATCTGTGATTCAGTATAAATCCTCTCATTTGCATTAGATTGCCTACTAATTCCTAGAAACTGTGCATAACACTAACACAGCCCCTTAGCAACCTTTGCACCATGGTGTGGTGTAACATGCCTGCTATTGACTATTATGGGCAAATCATGATATGTGTTACATTGCAGTTTTATTTTCTTTTTTTTCTATTTTTCTTACGATCCCGTTTTCGCACCGCTGCCCTACGCTTTACATTTCGTGATAGCGTGAGAAAAAAAAAATGTTATTTTTGCATTTTGTACATTTTTTTATGCCAATGGCTATATATTTAGCACTGACATATATTAACAATATAATACATGTGTTTGGCTGGCTGACATGGCTCCGATTTTTTGTTTACAGTAATGTAAACCGTTTTTTACAGTTTACATTTCTGCATGCTTACACTACGCCTGCACCACTTCCTGGATTGCTAAATACCCTCATTTGCATGCTACAGGAGCCGAGAGCTGTGCCGGCGTAGTGCACGCAGGTAGTGCACGTGAAAACAGCTCGTACTTGCATCACTCGGCGGCCATAAATGGTGTTGGAACACCGATGCTACTCCTGCACCTGGCGCAAGCTTCTTGAATCCCAGGGCCCATCTAAATTATGGAATCAGAACAAGCAAGCTACAGCAGAAGAATAAAATAAGTAATCCATTTCCAAATTCTGGAAACCCTACCAGTTTCTCTCTGGATTTCGAAAATTAAGTAAGTGACAAGTTTATGATATCTGCAAATCAAATGGAGGTTTACATCAGAGCGACAAATAATGACTTCTTGACCAGTTCATGCCGCCAATGACTGTTCATATAAAGTCTTACAAATACATTTTGTGGAAGAATCACAGCATATCTGCATTACTTAGAGGCTTGTAAATAATCAAATAACAGGGGTCATATGATTAATCATGATGTCAAAACATTCTAGAATAACTTATCAGTGTTTAAATTATTTCCCAGTCAATAGCCAACAAGCAAATTCCTATTTTGTTACTTTTAATGTGTCCATAGTGCCAGAAAGCAAGTCTTGTGTCCAGATTATAATTAAAAAAATATATGTAGAGTCACGCTTTCTCATTTTCTAGACACATTTATTTATTTTATTGTATTTATTTCAGTTTGATAACTGTGTAAGGAGCCTGATTGACAGACCCTTTTCAGCTGAAACCCAGGCACCATGGTTGAAGACACACACACAAAATTATACATAAACTAAAGAATACACAGAGTTGTAAACAGTACAGCAAGAAAGCAGAAGCATTACATTTGCTTGATATTTACAATTATAAATGCAATTAATATTATTATTTACTATACGCATTCATCCAGTGGTCATTTGCTAAATGTATATCTTTACATTCACTGCTGTTAAAGCATAGAGTTGAAAACAGCATCATTCCAAGTAGTGGCTTTTAACAATTAACAACTGCATTCCGCGGGATGTTTTCTTTTAGCTTTCCATCTTTAGGACTGTACAACTGTGAACAGGACAAAATATTTGCCAGATTATTCTCTGCAGCTTCCTCTGCTGCTTGACCGTTCAGTATTTCACATGCATTTAGCAGTGTTACTAGAGAAGGACATAGCAGAGGACAGCAGCATTATCCTAAATGAATTTTGAATCCTTGAAGATGGTGGTCCTTTCAGAAAAGAAGTGCTTCTCTAGGCCATTAGATATGCTGCCCTACAGCTGTGCGCATACTGAGACTGACGATGACTCCTCAGGTGGTACTTTCATAGAAGGCACCAGTAAACCAGAGATGAATCGTGTGTGTGTGTGTGTGTGTGTGTGTGTGTGTGTGTGTGTGTGTGTGTGTGTGTGTGTTTGTGTGTGTGTGCAAGGAAAAGACAGGGCAGTTATACAGTGCCTTATCCGGGACTGACCTGTACAGAAAAAAAAGGTTTGTGGATGATGTATCCATTCTTGTGGATTGATAAACAGGAAGCCTAAAGATTAAGTAGTTTTCCAGTTAAGTTAGGATGTAATAATTTGTAGTGTATTGTCCTTAATAAACTGACCTTGCTTCATATACTACTTGCCCTAGCTGGAATATGCAGTCTCAGATGTCTCCAGTGGAAATAAACTACACATTTTAAAATGGCAAGAACTTCTCTCATTACACACTCATATAGTCATGCATTCATCAAATACATTCCTCACAGCTACAACAAGTGTGACAGTAGATGGCGAAGTAGCAAATTTCAGCAAATTCCGTGCGTGTCGATGTAACATTTTGTTCGCTGTTTTAAGCATTCGATGTTGCAATATAGACCCGTTTTTTTCTATAAAACTGAGTGGATACATCTACAGTGGTGTTTTAGCTCACTGAAGCAGCTTGTCACTCAAGCTTTGAGAAAACAACGTTCCCCTACTACAGCCTTTAGCCTGGTAACATTTTCCATTATCACTATTTCTGGGCTTTAGGATACTCCTTAGTGTTTTTCAATAAGGTCTGATGACATTCTCTTTTTAAGCTATCAACTATATTGAAATCACTAAAGCTATTGTTTTCTTTTACTTTTTCAACCTCCCCTGCTGACCTCAAGCCGCCTAATTCCATGCATTGGTCATCACCTTACACATGTACCTATTAGGCGTCAATGCTATGTGATAGAATCAAAATTACCATAGTACTGAACTGTTAAACTTTTTTGTTATATCATGCTCACTACTCAGTCTTCACCTTCATGTCCAGTATGACATTAATACAGGGAGTGTAAGCTTGCTGCCGCACATGTCAGAAGTGTGTACATCTTCCTGTTCCTTCCCACACTGCTGTCTGCCTGCTGTACATCCAAACTCTTACAAAAGGCTGCCAGACAGTACTAAAAGAATTCTGATTTCCTGAGCGAGAGAAGAGCTAGCTAATGGATTTCCAAAATTTTCCCCTAGACAGATCAGCCCCCTGGCACTTGCTCAAAGCCAAGTAATCAGCAGTGGGTATGGGCACCCCTCCCCTGCGTACCACTACTGGTAAAGCCCAGAGGCATATCTGATGTAGCTTTCCAAAGCATGTACTCAAAGGAGGTGCTAAGGAGTAGTACAGCTGTAACAAGAACTTCAGGATTAGGCAGAAACATCTGGAAATCTAGCCAAACATTTGGGCCAGATGAAAACTTTACCTGGAAATGTGTAGACTGAGACTCAGTCTCGAGTATATAAATATGTTTAACACACTAAACACAGTAGGCATGGCAAAATTAACAAGAAAGCTGCCAGAGCTCTACAATTATAACTAAGACTGAAAGAAAAAAAATCAAGCATGATATGTCATAAGCATGATTGAAAAGATGAATTTTGATGGCTTTCCTTAAGCTGACTAGCATGGGACAATTCTTAATCTAGTAGGGTAAGGGACACCAGAGCTGTAGTGCATGGTGGAAGAGGAAAAGAGACCTGATGAGGCCAGTTACACACTTCAAAAGCCTCAAGGAGGCAAAGTGCACAGGTCTACTTGAGTTGTATGGAATCAAAGTTCCTTATGGTAGGAGTGACCTATGTCATACAGGGCTGTCTACCAACACCAAAATTTTGAAAGTCATATGACACTGAATTAGTACTCATACAGTTCTATGTTGGTAATAAGAGATACTTGTAAGTAGTCTGGCTGTGGAGCTCTGCACCAGCTGGAGATGATCAGGTTCTAAGTCAGGATGCTCCAGACTGAGGAACCCGTAGCACTTAAGTCATGAAGAAACTGCAACATGGACAACCACTGAAAGGACATCAGGAGTTTCTTCTGGGTTACATTCCTTAGGTAGGAGCAGAACATCCAGAGCACAGCTAACATTCTGAACCTAAGTATCCAGACATTATCAAGCATAGTTCAAGGATCTCATACCTTACAGAAACAGTCAAACCTTTATCCCACAGTAAATAATACAGGGGTTCAGACCCAGGTGATATGACATACTGAAATTCAAGCACTTTTATCATATATCCAACATTAAAGGGAGTCCAGATTCTTTGCAAGTGAGTTAATGGCAGACATTTGCTCGTGTGGAAAGGAGAGGTACAGCTGGATATTATCTTCACAGCAGTAATAAAAATAAATATCTATGCAATATAAGTTCATCCAATAGAAGCATATACATGGAAAACTTCAATGGTACCAATATGGAACCCTGTAGTACACCAGAACAAGACTGTAGGATGAAGAAGTATTAGTCTCAGGCATGACCCTCTGTGTCTGCCCAGAAAGAAGAAATACATATCATGACACACAATAAGTCCAAAGAATTTGCAAACGTCTACCATGGTCAGCTTTGTCAGATGGTGTGAAAAGTCAAAGGAGGACCAGTACAAAGTAATGGTCTTCATGTTTTGTCACTAGAGGATCACTTAGCACCCCAGTGAGGACAGTCTCACTGCTACTTCATGTGTGAAAAACAGAGTGAAGTGGACATTGGACTGTGGTCCTTTATGATAGAATGAAATTACATACACGTGACTTTCAGAATAACCTTGGCAATAAATGAAAGGTCAGTAACAGGACAGTAATTATCAACATTTTTGGGGTAAAGAGTAGACTTCTTTAAAACTGGTTCACAAGTACCTCACTTAAAAGAGATGGAAAGATTTCACATCTCAAGGGAGATGATTTTTATTGCCTGTTATATAGTTCAGAAAGAATTTGTATGACATTACATTTTATGTATCCTTTGTCTACACGTTTCATATTTTAATTTCCATCCATACTCCAGTACATCTGTCTAACATGAAACCCTAGTGATGCTGGGCTGGAGTACCAGGTGTTTTTCTAGGATCAGCATAGTGATGCCTCTAGCCATCATAATACTGCCTGTTCATAATTATATTAACACTGCAAAAGCATGTTACATACAAGCATTTGAAAAATTTCAATTATTTAATATTAAATCTTACATTGTGGGCAACACATCTGCATTGATAGTTGACTTCTGTCTAGTGCAGTAAACAGATATCAGATGTTCATATACTATTCATATTGCCAGAATGTTCATACTATTCCAGATATATCAATAATCAAGCAATGCAGGCAGAACTGCTTAGCCAAATAGGAAAGCTCACAGCTGGACGAACAAAATACTACTGAGAGTATGCTTGTATCATGAGTGGTTACTGAAGTAATACAAGTTGTTTACAAAGAAATACAAAAATTAATATTTACTGTGTTTGTTGTGATTGTTAAACCCATGTTTAAGATCAATAATCCTCTCCTCTCATCTCCTCTATTCTACTTTACTTTACTTTACTTTACTTTCCTCTCCTCTCCTCTACTTTCCTTTCTCTGGCTTGCCCCTAGACTGGAGCCATCCCCAGGGTAGAAGGTAACCTGGGAGAAGACATGTCATTACTGACTGGCTGATAAGAGACTTTTTACAAGGTACTTGAGGCAGCTTCATCCTTAACACTCACTGGTAGAATACCCTGTTACCATAATGTCTCCCTCTGTGTAGTGAATGGCATATAAAATAGTGTCTGAAATGCCTCTTCTGATGTCCACAACTGTTCCAAATTTCCTACTTCCCTTCCTAGAATAACATGCTTTCTTCAGAAGACAGTGTTCCCCTGACTCATGTAGCATTAATGTTTCCATCTGTTTATCTAACACATGCTAGTCAGGCATTGGAGTTGTCTCAGCATGAAATGTTGAGCTGATCTCAGATGCTAATTCCAACTCCAATGTAATTAGCTTCTGCAGTACCACAAATCACTAATCAAACTCTGGCCATCCAGGGAATAGTCAAGTTTTAATGCTTTTATGTCATACAGCCTGCCTAGAGACAGATCTGAATTTGAGAGTCAGTTATTTGAGACATTACTGAAAAATGCAAAAAAACAAACAAAATAGAGCACTTAGAATCTATTTCACTAGATAGCAGAGATGGCAATGACAGCTTCCCTATACCCCCTACTCATACCTTTCATACTCTTAGCAGCACAATTCTGGGCAAACCCAAGAATATTAGGGGTACAAAGGCCTAAAATCAGGGACAGATTTTAAATATTATTCTTACGAACTTAGAAAGTTGCTAGAAAACATATTTGTATTAGATTAACGTGCATTTTCTGAAGGAAGTGAAATCTGAAACTCGGATGTCTATTGTTAGAAAAATCTATACATGCTGCTTAGAAAATATATTTACAATGTATGCTGCTTAGAAAAATATATTTACAATGTATGCTGCTTGGAAAAATGTGTATTCAAACATTCAAACACATATAAGTTGTGTGGTCAAATATATAGAGAAATGTGTGCTTTAGTTAGGAATAAATGTACTTAGATCCATAATAGAGAACAAAGTTGAAAAGTAGTATGATATGTAATGCATTTAATTCTGTTTTACTGGAATAATAGTAGAAATAAACTTGCATATTATTGCTTGAAGCACAAGCTGCAGTGTAATCAGAAATTTGGCCTTGGCAGCGTTCAAGCACAGCCTGGCTCATGTCTTTCAAGTAAGGATTATTTTGCAAAGTTAGAAAATAATAAATCTGTTCATGTGTATCTTCTTCCTGCTTCCACCAGAAGAATAGCCTTGTGCGCACTATCAGAGATAGTGTCCAGCTGGCAAGCAAGAAACAAAAGAAGGCATTTTAAGAAGAACTGCACCCATTGTATTCGAACTAATCTAAGAGCCTTGAATTGGCTACATCCACAGGAGGTCATCGTGACTGACCAGGTGCTTGCAAGGCTGTAACATTCTCATGGGAAAAAGACTTTTGAAAACACAATCTCAGCACTTTTCATAAGTTACTATGATGTAAAGACCCTGTCACTGACCACGCCAGTGAGGTGGGCAAAACTGATAATGACATGTATAAAAAATGGAGCCCTCTGTGAATAAACTAGACAAAATCCTGTACAAGTTTGTGTATGGTTTTGCCTCCTAATGTACATTAGAGCATAAGATACTCGAGTTCTCCTGCATTATTGTTTGTTATTGATTGACATTGTTTTGAATAACTCAATGATTTTTACAGTCTGACTCTAACAAATTTATTTAACATTTTGGTCCTAATCGTGCGGAATTCCTTGGTAAGCTGCAGGTCAGAATATATAGGTGGTACGAAATCTGCATGAAGAAGGAAAGACCTCCGACTGAATTGTCGTGTCTAAAGAGGCTGTCCACTTGTCTGATCTGTGGCGGCGGAAAACTGGATCCTAAAAGCATATCAAACATAAGCGGGAGGCTCGGGTAAGCAGAATTCCTCTCTTTGTTTTTGTTTTAGATCAGGGACCAGGTTACACTGTGCTATTGCTAAGGTTTGTGATAGCAGGGAGAGAGGTAGTCAGTATTGTATCTTGAGTCATAGATCAGGAAATAAACAAAGCAAAGTAAACAGTCATTCTAGACACTACTGTGAATACGGGGAATAAGATACCACGTGGTACAAGAGAAAGGGTTACGTAACAGTTCTTTTTTTCTTTCTCTCTCTCTCTTCTTTTTTTCTCTTTCAGAGACATGGGAAATGAATGCACTAAAGGGTCACGTGACCGCCTCTAACAGAAGATGCAAAATACATGCAATTACAGAGAGCAGACAATGTGAGATATTTTTCAAAATGGGTTAACAAGTATGACTTTGATGGTAAATTAGATAAAATATCATTAGTAAAACTTTTGAAACAGTTAAAATCTGACGCAGAAGGTCAGGCAAAAAAACAACAACAGTTGGGCGTTCCTCAAGCACATAGGTGGATTGAGGAAGTGAACCGGAGGAGACAGAAAAATAAAAATGCAAAGGCATTATTTTTAGACAAAGAGGATAATAACATAATAGTAGCATTGGTCCCTCCCCTACCACCTCCTCCGATGCCTTACTTAGAATATGAAGCGGGAGGGCGGTCTGGACCTTCCCAGGTTACCCATAATCAACGGATGTATCAAGACAACCATTTATAAGAGAACCTATCGACTAGATCCCGAACACGCAAACGCTTATAGATGTTCAACCAAGCGGAAGTTTATTAGATGAGAGTGAGGAAATCTGTCCATTAATAGAAGTACCAAACCCACAGGCAGGACAGGAGGGCCAGGCCTCAACTCTCTTAGTATATAGACCATGGACACCGGAAGACATCCGAAAAGCTACAGAAGGAATTCCCCATCCAAAAATTAACTTTGAGAAATTTCTACAGGATTTACAGGGCATGAGATTGAGTTACCACCTAAATGGGGAAGAGGTAGAAAGAGTAGTTAGACAAATTTTAGGTCCGGACTGGCACATGATTTGTGGCGCCTGGAATGCCCGTGGACGCAACACAGGCCACTCCCACATAGTGACGCAGAACTAGATGCTAGATTGAAGGGTCTTACAGACCGCATTACTGAAAAATGGAAACCTAGGGCAGACTGGACTTGCATTAACCAATGCGCATAACAAGATAATGAAACAGTGGATGCATACTATGGTAGATTATTAGAATGTTTTAATAACCATAGTGGCATGCCTATTCCTGAAAATCAAAAGAATGATAGCTCATATGAACAGCAGTTAAAGAATGCATTTTTGAAAGGTTGTATTGCCTCTATCAATAGCTTCATCACGAAGCACATGATAGATCACCGAACAAGTAGGCTTCAAGCCTTGTTAGAGTATGCTAGACATGCGAAAAACATTTTAACAGTAAAAGAAAAAAAGCAGGTCTTCACAGCTGAAGACGGTGCGGAAGTTTTGTAGTACAAACAGCCAAGAAGGGTAAGCGAAATACTCAGGGTAACAAACGCTCTGACAGAAACTCAGAAATTTATGAGGACAGGAAAAAAAGAGGTGAGTGCTTCAATTGCGGTAAGAAGGGACATTTGGCAAGGGATTGCAGAAGCAAGGCACCTGTGGAAAAAAAGGATAAGGAAGATGAGGATTGACTATATGACAGTCATGCTGCTCAGCAGTCACCAGGAGAGACTAATGAGCAGGGGAATAATGTAAATACCTTAGAAGAAACAAATGACATGCAACCGGATGTAGGAGTTGGGGAGAGTGAAGTTTTGGATTTGGCATTACTGAGCTTAGAGCTCTATTTAGCAGACACGAAACCGGAAGTTACACTTCTGGTGGAAGGAGAGAAGTCAAATTTTGTGTGACTCAGGAGCATCACGAACTTTGATACATCCTTCAAAGTTACCGGAACATTCTGAGTCACCTGATTACATATTAGTGAAAGCAGCAAACGGACAGCTGTACAGGGAACCACTTTCCCATGATATAGCAATAACTGACCCGTCTCGGGCATGACCCAAAGAAGTAAAATAGTACTTTCTGACAAATGCCCCATGAACTTATTAGGAAGAGATCTTATGCAACTTTTTGGCATAGCAGTAGTCCCTACCATGAACGGTATGGAGGCACAGAGGCAAACTGATACTTTTGTAGTACGATCGAGGGTGAGGCTTATTATTGGTACAGCCAGGATCTGGTTACAACCGGTCCAGGGGCGGTGACCAAGGAACTGATGAATGTAGCCACCAGCAAGGTGCTTCCCCTCGATGTTGACCAGCAACATTTATTACATTGTACCCTATATTATTGTAGCACATCAGGACCTGATAAAGAATACGAACAAAAGTTGTTCAGGAATCCCGCAAATAGACTGATACTACGGACCCTATACTGGGACACTGAGGGCAACAGTGTAGTGAGTTGTTCGTTACCTCAGGAGTTCTTGGAATTGTACAAATCCAATAAACTACCGCATGTTAGCCTAACCAAAAATAGGAATGTTAGGTGGGTAGAGTTGGGTGACAAAGTGACAAGATGGGAGAGACTAACTGACTTAGAGTTATCGGACTTAGGAGTACAGAAACAAAAACTAAATTGGCTAACGCAAGCACGCCCAGCTGTACACTTACAACAGAGTGAAGACAGCTGACTGGCATTCTTGATAGAAGAAGAAGAAAAAGCTTTGAGTGAAATACCAAATGTTCTTTGGTCAACAGGAAAATCAGATGTAGGACTTATTCGAACAGCAGGGCCAGTAGTTATTACACCAAAATCGGCCTTTAGACCAAGGAAAAGACAATATCCTTTGAGCAAGGATGCAGAACAGGGAATCAAACCTATCATAATGGCATTACTTAAGAAAGGGATACTGGTAGAATCCCTAGATTCACCATGTAATACTCCTCTATTTCCTGTAAAAAAGGCAAGCGGGAATGGCGGATGGTACAAGATTTACAGGCTGTAAATGATGCGGTAATACCAAGGGCACCTACGGTGCTAGACCCACATACCTTGTTAAATGATTTGAAGCCAAACAAAAATACTTCACCGTGGTAGATATTAGCAATGCTTTTTTCAATACCTATCCACCCTGACAGCCAGCATTGGTTTGCATTTACATTTCAGGGCAAAAGGTATACGTACACCGACTACCACAGGGATATAGTGAAAGTCCAACAATATTCGCACAAGAGATGGCTAGCAACCTGGCGGGTTTTCTCCACCAGGGGCAGCCAAGTACTACTTTATGTAGATGACATCCTGCTTGCAGCCCCTACCCAGCAGCAGTGTAAGGAAGATACAATAGCATTGTTGAAATTCTTAGCTGAGCAAGGGCATAAAGTGAATAAACATAAATTGCAACTTTGGAAAGAACAGGTTAAATACCTGGGATATGTGATATCCAAAGAAGGCAGAACATTAGATGAAGATAGGAAAACAGCTATCTTACAAGCACCTAGACCAACTACCAAAAGGAAATGATGTCCTTCTTGGGGACGACTAATTTTTGTCGAAGTTGGATACCGAATTATGCTTTAGAAACGGCTCCATTGGCTGATTTAATATTTAAAACACCAATGGCAGCACAAGAAACACTGCACTGGACTCCGGAAGCAGAAGCAGCCTTTTGCAGACTAAAACAACTGATAGTTTCATCATTAGTTTTAGGGCTTCCGAATTACCATAAGAGATTTTTCCAAACTGTAGATTGTAGGCGGGGATATATGACGCCAGTACTGACGCAACAACATGGCGGCAAGCAACGCCCCATAGCTTACTATTCATCACAGTTAGATCCGGTGGCACGAGCATTACCACTGCGTACAAGCAGTAGTCGCAGCAGCTATGGCAGTGCAAGCTTCAGCCTCAGTGGTATTGTTTCATCCTCTCACGTTGAGAGTACCTCATGCAGTTGCAATAATTTTACTGCAAGAGAAAATAGCATTTTTATCCCCTGCCAGACATCTTTCTTGCATGACCATACTATTGAGTCAACCCCATATGACAATTGAACGTTGCACGACATTAAATCCATCGACATTACTTCCGATTCCTGTGGATGGCACACCACACAGCTGCCTACAGGAAATGGAACAAATAACCACACCCAGACAAGATCTTACTGATGTACCTTTAGCCCGGCCTTAGAGGTGACATTTTGTGGATGGGTCCTGTAGACGAGGTCCTACAGGAAAAACCTAGTGGGTTATGCAGTAGTAACTGATGACGAAATCATAGAAGCACAACCCCTGCAACATAACCTGTCAGCTCAAGCAGCAGAATTGATAGCTTTGACACGTGCTTGCACTCTAGCAAAAGACAAATGTGTTAACATATATACTGACAGTCAGTATGCTTTCTCTACAGTGCATGTCTTTGCACAACAATGGAAAAACAGGGAATGATAACATCTACTGGCAAGCCGATTAATCATGCACAATTGATTTTGAACCTGTTAGATTCTATTCAGTTACCCACTAGAATAGCTATCTGTAAATGTGCAGCCCATACCAAACAACAAGATAGAATTTCAAAGGGAATGCGGCTGATGCAGCTGCGAAGCAAGCTGCCTCAGACCCAGAAACTGTGCTTTTAAATGAAGAACTACAACCTTCTGAGACTCTAGATTTAGAAATGTTAAAAACAATGCAGACATTAGCTACAAAAGCAGAAAAGCAAAAGTGGATAAAACGAGGAGCAATCCTTGAAGAGGGACTGTACATCTCCAAAGAGAAAAGCCCATATTGCCATCTAATTTATTTAGATATGCAGCTTTGTTGAGTCATGGGCAGAGCCATGTCTCAACAGGGGGGATGGTACAGTTAGTTAACAAAACATTCCAAACATATGGATTTACAATTATACACAAAAATTTTGTGCAACATGTCATATTTGTAGCAAGCATCATGCACAGGGAGCATTTAAACCAAAGCGAGGGAGCTTTCCAACACCACCCTATCCGTTCCATACTATTTGTATGGATTTCATAGAACTGAATAAATGTGAAGGAAAAAATACTGTTTAGTGATCATAGATATGTTTTCAAAATGGGTAGAAGCTTTTCCAACTAGAAATCCGGATGCAGCAACAGTAGCAAAGCCCTAGTGAAAGAAATCATTCCTAGATTTGGCATACCGGAAAGAATTTATAGTGACAATGGAACACATTTTGTAAACCAGACAATACAGCAGCTTGGGAGATTTTTGGGATTTCTTTGAAAACCATTGTGCTTATCACCCTCAGTCAGCAGGACTGGTGGAAAGGTACAATGGAATTTTGAAAACAAGTTGAGAAAATTAATGAGTGAGACTCAAAAGACTTGGATTTGCTGTCTGCCTTTAGCACTGCTGAGCATGAGAACTGTTCAATGTAAAGGGCTTGACCCCTTTGAGATAGTGTTTGGAAGGGCATATTGTGTGCCACAATGGAAGGCCCTCATGCCTGCAGAGCTGGAGGCCGATGGCTCATTAGCTAGTTATATGAAGAAATTGTTAACAAATAAGACTGTTTTGCAGTTGAACTCTTTTTCAGATAAACAAGAAGCAAAACCGGAGGCCGTGCTGACCCGGGGTCCTGGATTTGGCTGAAAATCATAAAAAGAAAGAACTGGGCGAGTCCAAAGTGGGAAGGTCCGTACCAGGTACTATTGGCAACACCTACTGCAGTAAAAATTGCTGAGAGATCATCTTGGGTTCATTTGACCCACTGCAAACCTGTCAAGAAATTTAGTTTGGATAAACATCTTTTAACTGACATACCACAAGAACAGGATGGCCAGAGGCAGAATGAATAAAAATGTGAAACAACCCCAGAGACATTGGTTCACTGGCCTACTGATCATACACTTATTAACTATGTTTGTAGTAACCTTTTTGTTGTTATGGTTTTTCTTGCATATAACTACGGAAGTGAAATTAATAAAACGTGATGAAGGACTGGCTATAGACTGGCACCCAAACTTTAACACATACCTGGCTATGAAACGAGTCTATGTAGAGACTATGAACGTTTCAAATTGCTGGGTTTGTACTGCAATACCCACAGCATATGGAGGACTTTTGATGTCTGCTGTCCCCTTGGGGATAAATGAAACTTGGGAAAACCTATTATTTGATACAGGCACTGTGAGATCACAAGACAAAGTGGCATTATATTTGCCTGTTACTCAGAAAGGAATTGTTTGTTTTGTTAAAAATGATACACTCCAGGTTGGTTGGAGTAACTGTAACATAACTGTGTCTTACAAATGTTATATAAAACCTGTAGACCAAGGTACTAGTTGTAGCACGAATTATGGTTCATACTTAAGCTTGATGAAAACAACATTGAGAGATGTGCAAAAAACTCCTGAAATATATAGACAATTATCTGTTATAGATAAGAAAATGTTTCATTCAGGGTTAACCCGCATCAGTACAAAAGTAGAAAACTGTTATTTTGTTTGTGGGAAAAGGCCTATAAATGGTTACCTGAGAATTGGTCCGGCAGTTGTTTTTTGGGTTATCTGGTTCCAGCCATAAGACATACTGCAGAATTGCCCCTGGGTAAAATACGTAATGTGAGAGATGTAGCTCAGCAAGCCGAAAATACAGTCAGAAAACCTACTAATCCAGTGGGTAAGATTGAAGCAAGCTGGAAGGATCATTCGGCTGTGAAGGACAAAGAAAAGTTGACCCATATGGACTTGGGTGACAGTGTTATATCCTGGGCTGGGATATTCCCAACCTATGGAGCAGTCAAATCGATTTGGGAACTGAGGAAATTGTCAAAACTCCTCAAGTAATGAGCAATGCGACTTTTTCCGCTCTTGAACTTGTGACTGATGAAATGAATGCAATGAGAACAGTTGTATTACAGAACCGAATGGCTCTTGACTTCACCCTAGCGGCCAGAGGTGGTACGTGCGCGCTTATCAAAGAAGAATGCTGTGCGTACATTCCAGACAACCAGCATGAAATCAATGATCACCTGGAGGTAATACAGCAGGTGTCAGCAATGGCAGAACCAGGCCCAAACCCACTGACGAACTTTTTCCAGAATCTGTTTGGGGGGTGGGGGTCGGTCCTTATGAACATTCTGATTGCAATTTGTGTGGTATTGCTCATAATTGGAGCATGTGTCTGCTGCGGGATACCCTGTGTGAAAAAATTAGTTAAAGACTTAGTTGATGTATCAGTGACTGAAACTATGTACCAAGATATGGAATTGAATTTGTTAATACCAAGTGAAAGCCTATCTGAAATATAAAACAAATGACTTACTTAGCTGAAAACCCTTGAAAGGGAAAGGCTGAGGAATGAAATAATATTGTTTATGTTTCAAATAGAATAAAATGCATTAACAGGAAGGAGAATGTTAGAAAAATCTATACATGCTGCTTAGAAAATATATTTACAATGTATGCTGCTTAGAAAAATATATTTACAATGTATGCTGCTTGGAAAAATGTGTATTCAAACATTCAAACACATATAAGTTGTGTGGTCAAATATATAGAGAAATGTGTGCTTTAGTTAGGAATAAATGTACTTAGATCCATAATAGAGAACAAAGTTGAAAAGTAGTATGATATGTAATGCATTTAATTCTGTTTTACTGGAATAATAGTAGAAATAAACTTGCATATTATTGCTTGAAGCACAAGCTGCAGTGTAATCAGAAATTTGGCCTTGGCAGCGTTCAAGCACAGCCTGGCTCATGTCTTTCAAGTAAGGATTATTTTGCAAAGTTAGAAAATAATAAATCTGTTCATGTGTATCTTCTTCCTGCTTCCACCAGAAGAATAGCCTTGTCGCACTATCAGAGATAGTGTCCAGCTGGCAAGCAAGAAACAAAAAGAAGGCATTTTAAGAAGAACTGCACCCATTGTATTCGAACTAATCTAAGAGCCTTGAATTGGCTACATCCACAGGAGGTCATCGTGACTGACCAGGTGCTTGCAAGGCTGTAACATTCTCATGGGAAAAAGACTTTTTGAAAAACACAATCTCAGCACTTTTTCATAAGTTACTATGATGTAAAGACCCTGTCACTGACCACGCCAGTGAGGTGGGCAAAACTGATAATGACATGTATAAAAAATGGAGCCCTCTGTGAATAAACTAGACAAAATCCTGTACAAGTTTGTGTATGGTTTTTTGCCTCCTAATGTACATTAGAGCATAAGATACTCGAGTTCTCCTGCATTATTGTTTGTTATTGATTGACATTGTTTTTGAATAACTCAATGATTTTTTACAGTCTGACTCTAACAAATTTATTTAACATCTATCATTATTTAGTGACTTCAATCCTGAATGATCACCAGAAAAAACACAACTTGGATGAGGAAGATAATAAGAATATGAGACAAAATTCTGAACAGCTGAGAGGTATGCATATCCCTCTGCTTTCTCCTTCATGTTTGCCATAAGGACGAATGTAAAAGTGGAGTCATTCCTAAAGTAATGGCTACTGCAACCGCAAATTCAAAATTTATAGGAGAGAAAAACTGCACTCTTACCATTCCAGAAAAGCATTCCGAGATGGAAGTGCACAAACCTGTACATTTTTGGCATGGCACAGCCTAAAGAAAAGTTGCATAATTCTAGATGGTCCCTTTGAAAGTAAAGGTGAACAAAAGTAGAAATGTGCATATTTACAGTCTTGAACTATAGAAGGCAAAGACAAATGGTGGAATGCAGGCCGCCTTGTTTTATTTCATCCCAAAGTAAAATTTGGGCAACAGAGTGACACAAAGACAATTGAAAAGGACAGGCCTCTCCAGAATCTATTTGATCATAGTGACAAATTGAATTACATTTGCATCAGATAAGGTTGAAGCAGGGGTGTAGACAGTGAATTTCATGTTGTACTGACAGATGCTTATTGCTACCCCCCAATTAACTTGGCATTTAAAAAGTGGTCATATCACTTGAGCTGTTCCCCACCTCACCTCAAACTTAATGCATGTAACATTTTCAGCAGCTCAGTCAAAAACTACTACAGGTATTGTTTGTAGATTTGCAATCCTGTCTGTAAGTAAGCTGTATACATGTTTTTAGAAGCATTAATCTGGATGGTTATAGACATCATATGGCTTGATAAAGCTCCAATGTTTCTAACAGGTTTGGAACAAAATGTACTCTTTAGAGTACAAAGAGTCTGCCTGGCTACATCCTAGGGTTAAAGCAACAGTATGCTGATCAAAAGAGTATAGCAGTGCAAGCAGGACAAGTCAAGAATGGCACATTCAGAAACATTTCATCCTGACACAGAAAAGGAACAGACACATACTATGTTGTTGTTGTTGCTGTTGTCTTTCGGCTTTTCCCGGTTAGGGGTCGCCACAGCGGAACTCCGGTCCGCTAATGATTTGCAGTAGATTTTCACGAACGCCAAGGTGCCAGCTCAATGCTCAACCTTCAATGAAGGCACGCCCATTTACGCATGTCTTTCGAATGCCCACCAAACAGCGGGGAGGACATGCAGACTCCACATAGAAGGCACTGTAGAGTGCAATATTTTAAATCATGAACATCCCATTGCAAAATTGAAAAAACTACATAAAATACAAAAATAAACAGAACAGCTAATATCTGACGGTACAGATAGCTTGTCTTGCAGCTTGGTCTAGTGAAAGGGATACCAGTATACAGACCTTTCTATTTCATAGGATATATGCAATTACAGAAGCCTTATTTTGAAAAATCAGCAGTTAACTATTTTTGTAGTATCGATAATTTTTTGGCAGTTTTAATGTTTGGCTTATAAATACTATATACAGTTGTAGCACATCCCTGTGACACCAATAATCCTGGCATGCATATATGCCCATAATTTTGATTACTATATTTTCTGCAACTATTCTTACTTGCTTAATTACATTCTCTGTATTTTAGCCTCTGATTTGCATATAGTAGATGAATGTTGCCATCCGGGGACAGACGTCTCCACAGCAAAGCAAAGGAGCGCAGCACAGCAGGATGAACTGTCTGAAACTGATGATAGCCGCCAAACAGTATGTAGCCTGCTCACAAATTATTAATCACCCTTGCAAAGCATCCAAGACTCAGCAGAAGCTGGTTTAATCTCACATGAATGAATGCTGTGCCCTGATGATTTGGGAGCTGTAGACCGCTGCAGGCCAAACTCTACAGCATCTGAAGAAAAGATGTTTGCAGTATTACATTGTACCTTCTGGCATTCTTCAGACTACTGCAGGGAAAATACTGTCTGTGCTACACACTAAACTATATTTAACAGTGCTTACTGCATGACTTCTGAATATACTGACAAGAGTTCATGTTCTGTGGATTAATTTTTGTTTTTGTTTTTATATACAGTAATTACAAAACAGTATTTTAACAAACAGACAAAATTAGTGCAAAGATGGTCAAAATATCAAGTTTGATATTTTAATTTTGATGCTCTACTGTGACTTCCCATTTAGGAAAAAAAAATTGGTCTTGGAATACATAGGTCTTCGTGAATTCCTTTTGGGATCTTTTTGTATCTGTTTGCTACAACATTCATCCTTCTCCTATTCCATTACCTTATACACAAAATTCCACAAAAAGTTACAAGAAAGCTTAATATACATTATTTAAATATCAGGGAGTATATTTTAACATACACTGCAAAGAATGTGTGTTCTTTTATGGTGTTGTTTCATAATGGGAACGTATTAGAAAGGAATGCAGAAAAGATGTTCTTACCTTACAATCATGTGTCTCAGAATATATACTATGTCAGGGTAGTTTTCTTGAGTTACAGAGAAGGGACAGTCAGTATTTGAAATCAAATGCCATACATTCATACCTTTGTTTCATAAAAGTAAATACAGAGTGATGTACTGTTGCATTTCTTTTTTATATTTGTTTCTTTTGCAGAAATTACCTGTATTTTTCATATTATGGAGCTGTATTGCTCCAACTCCTTGGAATTCATTGGACCAGATGTGCAGCACTAGATGGCTGGACCAGATGTGCAGCACTAGATGGTTGGACCAGATGTGCAGCACTAGATGGGGTCTGCATTCAGAGACAACCATGCCTCCTCACAAAACGCACAGTACTGTTCATCAGCGCTTTTCTGCAGCATCAGGGACAAGAGGCATGGATTTAAAAAAAGACACTCTACTTTGCTTCAGCACGTCTTAAATTGTAATCTCACGCGTTTACAAAACCTTTGTTAGCCCAGCTTGTAAATATGTTCATAAATTGTAAATATGTTCATAAAAGGGTAATGTCCTAAAGGAGGAACACGTATAGGATTTCATTTTAGCTAATATTAAAATACTTCATGACTGTCATGTTCCTCCTGAACCAGAGGAAAAAAACCTAGACCATTTTAAATATATTTGTGCAGTTTTAATACAGTTATGAACAAGCATTTGAAAATATTGGCATACATATATGGCTTAAAAAATGCTTTTCATGGATGCTACTCATAAATATCACGGAGTAGGGCTTGTACAAAGTAGAACTATGCACCAAAATCCAACGCAATTCACAGAATTTGATATACAGCAGGGTAAGACTCTGCATGCATTCCTACCCAGTCGTGCAGCCACAGTGTCTGCACTAAGTAGACAGACAAATGCCTCCCACAGGATCATATGCTATTCACAAGCACTACACTAACTGAAGATGAGCTGGTTAGAATGAGGTAATTTACAAGAATAGAACATCATACCTGCAGTTGGTGTATCACTCGCCTTGTTGAAGTGTTTATCATTTACCAGAGCTGACGAGTTGTTAAAACAAATCCTAACATAGGAAAAATTCCTACCATCAATTGAGTTCCCACAAACAAACAGTACAGTGCCAGGCTTCTGACAGCCCCCAAAGCATCAATGCATGCAGTCTCCTGATTGCCATAATACTGTAATGCCCCTAGCTCCGCCATCATTCCTAGTGAATGAAAAGTGTTTATGAATCAGTTAGGCATCGCGGCTAGCTCAGTGCAATACAGAACAACTACTTAATAACGTCTAATATGCCTTGCTAAGTTTTCAAGTAATAAACCATTTATTACTTTACTAAGTAGTATTTCCCAATTCCTGATACTCTGTGTAGCATCATCATACTAAACATGGCTTCCCAGCATCTGGAGTTCCTGTAGTACTATATACATACTATATAGCACCATGTACAGCTGCAGGTTTGTATGCTGCTCTTCATTATATCGATTCATGTCTATGAATTATGACAACGAAAGGCAGAATTCAGAGCGCAGTATATGGAATGCATTTATGCATCTACATACTGTGTTAAAACTAATCCCCCAGCCTGATTCCGCTTATGTTAAGGAATAGGTATGTAGTTTTACTTTTTCCAACTTTAATGAAAGCAAAGTATAGACCAGCTGAAATCGTGCTTTTACATTTTAGTGTCTGAATATGTTTCATAAGACCTTTTTAATTTATTTACTGTGTTAGACTGTTGCACTATACAGTAAATACTTTTTTAAGCTACAGATTCCATAACTTCATTTACTGCATCTTTGTTAATGCTTCTGCTTGACAGTGAGATTTCAATATTCTAATGTGTTCCGACAGTTCAAGTTACCTTCATATAGAAGAGCAGTTAGGAGAATGAATAAATGGACGGCTGGGGGACCACTCATATGTTCTGCAGTCATTTTACTGTTGAACTGGATGACAAAAGTCAGCCTCTATCTGCCACTTCACCTTATGTCACAGATTATCATATGTCCCTGTACAAAGTGGTAAGCAAATGTATTCTATTTTTGTGCAGTGTTGTGTGACATCTTATTGCTTGCATTTCCTGGCATTCCTCAGCGACAGAGGAGGTGCATGTGCAGCCTTTAAACCTACCTGTCAGAACTGGAGTGGGGTATGTCCCTCCAGGTTTGCTATGTCACTGAAATGTGTTTGTAGGCCCTGCAGACAGATGAGGAACTTTGGACTGGCATGCAACTTGTCATTAAACACAACATAGCCCCCTGCAGCAAGACGATCCTTTACACAAAGCACAATCCTTTTCTCCATGGTTAGTCCAGCCATGGACTGTTCAAGTTGTAGTTCAGTGCTCCGACAACTGACTTCAGGAAAAGACAGAGAAAAAGATGTATTTTTTGCTGCTGTGCCCTCAACATCAGACTTTTCTGGACAGACTTAAAGCTTCACACAGCTAGTATTTGAACTATAATGCAGCTCGTAGCTTCTATTGTCAAACCAAACCAAAGGGTAAAAAGGTCAAACAGACAAACCATTCAGTAAAAACTGCAAGAAAGATCCAGCCAAGCTAGGATCTTCACAGTGTAATGCCTTTAACCTCTTGTAGAACATATCTATGGGATGCATGCAAATGACCCCTTAATGGTCATCATCATCATCTTCTTTCGGCTGTTCCCGTTAGGGGTCACCACAGCGGGTCAGCTGTTTCCATTTCTTCCTGTCCTCTGCATCTTGCTCTGTCACACCAACCATCTGCATGTCCTCTTTCACCATATCCATAAACCTTATCTTAGGCCTTCCTCTTTTCCTGTTACCTGGTAGCTTCATCCTTAGCATCTTTTTCCCAATATACTCAGCATCCCTCCTCAGCACATGTCCAAACCAATGTAATCTTGCGTCTCTGGCTTTGTCTCCAAACTTTCCAACCTGGGCTGACCCTTTAATATACTTATTCCTAATCCTGTCCACCCTCGTCACACCCAGTGCAAATCTTAGCATCTTTAACTCTGCCACATCCAGCTCAAACTCCTGCCTTTTTGTCAATGCCACTGTCTCCAACCCATATAACATAGCTGGTCTCACTACCCTCTTGTAGACCTTCCCTTTCACTCTTACTAGTACTCGTCTGTCACAAATCACTCCTGACACTCTTCTCCACCCACTCCATCCTGCCTGTACCCCTTAATGGTATACTTGTATTTTAGTTACATGGCTTTTGAATGCCCATAACTTTATAAACATGCTTATCTGTATAATTTTTAGTTTTCTCTCGTCACTCAATTGTAACATTCAGCTTATTCACTCAGTATATGTTTGTATATGTTTGTTTCTTACTATTGATCAATGTACTCTGAATGTCATGCTACTGTCATACTCTAAATTTATTTATTTTATTTTATTTTTTATTTTATTTTATTTTACATTTGTTATTTTGTTAAATGTCATGTGACTTACTGTAAACTCTTTTACTGTTGTACTATTTTAATTATATCTTACTTGTGGAGCTTTTCTCCCCGGGCCTCCGCTGAAAAAGGACCTGTGTCCACTCAAACTTTACCGGTAAACAAATGTAAATAAATAAATAAATATATACTGGCACATTCAGGCCAATAATGCCAGTCTGCACTAGCTGTAGACATGTCATGTTTCAGCCTTTTTCTGACCTGACAAGTGCAACATTAGTGAGACTTCTTCAGTGGCATGCAATCTTTGAATCCAAACCTTCTTTTGTACAGAGTTACTTCTCCACAGAAATGTGTCCCTCTGCTGTGTCAACTGTAGAACATTTCTTGAAGCAGATGCATGTATGACAGGATGTACTTGTTTGTTTAGCTAACAGAATGATTGTGGAAACTTTACTGTTGCTAGAATGGAGATTTTAGTTTTGCCAGAAGTGATACATACTGAGTAACACACCGTGGCTTGCACTTCTTGGCAACCTTCAGCAAAAAGAGAGGTGCACATACAACAGTTAAACTTACCTATCAGAACTGAAGTGGAGATATGTCCTTCCAGGTTTGTGCACAGTGATATATGTAGCTCTGAAGGAGACAGTGGCTTCCAAGCTCTCACCGCTCAACATCTTTGTCGTGTAACTGTTACTTTCAGGGCACACTACTGAAATGATGTTTCTTCTGTCATCCTGTTCATTCTCATCATATTGTGAAAAATTACAGTAGTGCTATATAATCTGGCAGTTTAGTATTAACATCAGATACGCAAGTCAAGTCACAAGGCTGTACTTGGCTGCAATCCTCACATCATCTAATGTTCTGTGTGGTTTCCTGGTTTGTATTTGATGTCCCTTTACAAAGAAATGGGCAATGTGCCAGACTGTCCCCCTATGAAATCCAATTTTTTTCTTTTCCCACATATACAGCTACTACAGTCAGACAGGCTGGAGGACCACTGTCTCTGGCCTGCGTAGTTCGACAATTGCTTATATATATATGCATCCTGCCTCTATTACTCACAGGCTATTAAGTTACTATTGCTGGTGTGTATTTACTAAACTGAGCTTATCTCACTCACTTCATTACACGCCTGCATGCAGACAGTTCAGAGTGTGGAAAAATTGTGAGTCTGTAGTACCCTTGCTAATGTGAGATGCATAAGAGGAGTGTGGCAGTTCCTATGACTGTCCCCATGTATTGTGCCTTGCATTATATACATCATCTGGATGTAAAGATGCAAACAGTTACTCACCAGCTGTACGTTCTTATGAGTTAATACTTGCAAACAATAGCCCTCCCTTTGAAGTACTTTCTGTAAATTTCTCGTGAACCATTTTAGTACTTAATAACAGCGATGTTTATCACAATAGCAATAACAATAATAACTCAAAGGAAATATAACATCTGCATTCCTTTACTTGAAACACGTCTCGGTTTAATTTTCTGCTGTTCCCTGTGTTTTTTCAGACAGTTCTCATTAATGTATATTCTATGATATATTCACAAAGATGCTGGTGTTTCTTTAACAATAAAAATAAATGATAATTTGCATTCCCTCATTAAATCAAATTGCAGTCTCATGTTGTATGCTGCTATATATGTATTTCCAAGTACTGTGAGGTGTGTAATACAGTGATGAGGCACAGGTGTCCCAATCTCCAAGTTAAACCCAGCAAATAACCTGCACTGCCACATCTTGCAAATGTCAGTATGATGCTTAACAAGCGGCTTTGCACTGCTGTATCACATAGACTTCTGAGGTATGTCATGCAGTAATGTAAATGCTGCTGTCTCAGTGATGCACAGCTCAATAACTTAATCATTCTCAGCTGTGCTGTATGAACATACCTCTCAAATGTACAGATTTTCACAGAATGTCCAGATTTTTCCCTCATATTTTTGGTGTGTTCCTCCTAAAATCTGTACTTTTCTGCAAACAGCTGAGGATTGAAGTCATTAAATAATGGCAAACATTTGAGTTTAAGACTCCAAATCCTTCAGAAAAGTCATGCTAATGCAAAACCTATTATGCTATCAACTTTTTAAGTTTGTAAGAGCAATATGTAAAATCTGTCCCTATTTGTCCAGGGTGTCCCCTCATCATTTTAGGCTTTGTCCAGATTTTTTGCTCTAAGAGGTTGACAGGTATGTGTATGAATAAAATCATTGCATTTCATTCTCTCATGTGTAAAATAGTAGAAATTACATCTATATTAAAGCCCATTACTGTATAACAGTTCTCAGTAACTGCTACTGTACAATGAACACTACAAAACAACACAATTATTTGTGGAGAAACACTGTTGGACTATCAGTACAATTTCTGAACTAGCACATCAAAACTGTTAATGCAATTTCCAGATTCCAGACAAGCGCATCCAATATAACTTAAAACATTTATGTTGTTATCTCCTTGGCTGTTCTTCTTCTGATGGTATGACAGTAAAATATAAAATATTATCTCCTCCCCTGTAGTTATTCTGATGACATGGCAATAAAATATTAAAGGGTTTAATACTCGAGCTTGTTTGTATTGCTTTATAAACTGTAAAAACCTTTCTTTTTCACCAGGGCTGTGCTTGCAATTGGTCAGAGCAGAACAGTGCACTACCACACTACAATAAGCAAAGAAGGATAACCAAGTAACTGTTAAAACATTTGACTTCCTAAATTTAGATTGAAGAATAAGGCTTTGATCTGCTTATTATTGCTCAGAGAGATAGAGACGCATCTCCAAAATGATGAAATGTAGAACATCGAGGGGAAAAGAAATGTTAAGTATATGCAGCTGTACCATACAGCATGAGAAGTATTAAGAGTGAATCAGAAACTTGCAGATGAGGCCTGCCAGCAGCTTGCTGGCACAGCGGTTTTAAGCCCTGTCTGAAGTATATCAGACTGTCAGCTCAATCGTATGCATTGAATTGTTTATTTTTTGCTTGAAGTATGGTCCCTTCCATGTTGATATTATGATTGCACATTATTTATTTATTTATTTTTTTTTTGCCATTTCATACTTATTTATTAGTATTTAAGTATTTTAGTGTTTATTTATTTATCTCTTTATTTACTGATGAATTACCCATTTGTGCCACACCAAACTATAAGACTCCCGATACAACATCGGTCAAGCAAGACCAAATGTAAGGCTCCAGATGCAAGACCAGTCAAGCAACACTGGCCAAGCCTTTCTGTACAAACTTACGCACTAGGTTTGGCCAAGCCTTTCTGTACAACCTTACGCACTAGGTTTGGCCAAGCCTTTCTGTACAACCTTACGCACTAGGTTTGGCCAAGCCTTTCTGTACAACCTTACGCACTAGGTTTGGCCAAGCCTTTCTGTACAACCTTACGCACTAGGTTTGGCCAAGCCTTTCTGTACAACCTTACGCACTAGGTTTGGCCAAGCCTTTCTATACAACCTTACGCACTAGGTTTCCCCAGTGCTCTACTTTTCATCACTGTGGAGAGTCACTGAGGTGGAGCTTCGCACATTCTGAGTGATTAGAAGTAAATCAAAGTACTATAGTTTGATCTATACTTCGGGAGCCAAAATATTAGGGATTCCTGAGAATTAGGAATGTTTTACACTGAATCATGGTATTAGCAGGTTTGCATTGTCTTATGAGCTAATAATACTAATTCACCAAGCACGTTACAGTACATCTAGGGCTCTGAATATTTTTATCATTAACACAATGGCACATTCACATGTTAATTCGTCAAGAGTGAAAAATTAACCTGCCTCTCACTTTTACAACACTGTTTATTCTCTGGACATTTATAGAAACCCTTTTAGTATTCTGGGCTGCAGTCAGGGTTTTATCTGTCTAAACTCTGGACCCATGGAACCGATTTTATTTTATTTATTTATTTATTATGCAAACAGAACAGTGGAACATACTTCTGAAAATCTGTTGTTTGTCTGTATTCAAAACTATAACATGAAAGAAAGGTTGTTCCTGCTGAATTTGAAGTGGACAGATTAACTAACAATTTATCGTTCTATTATGTAAACTGTACAAAACTTTAATCAACATATTTTTTACCACTTCTGTTGAAAACTTATTACAGTTTCACATTGGAAATTCTTGTAATGTCTGGGGATTTCCTGTATCTGATAAGTACTGCACATTTACAACAGTCATAAACAACAGCTTTCTTCTTTCCTTCTATCATACAACATTTCAATAATTAGTGCAGATATTACATACTCCTCACTGTAAGGTTTTAAAAGTTACCAGCTGCTGTTTTACAGTTCATATCATGGTGTCTTGCAAACTACAGGAATGTACAATTATTTAGATTTGTAAGCTGTGCAGATTTAACTCCTGTTGGGGGTATCATCTTAAGGGTAAGAAAGTCGGGTTAGACATACATTACAGAGGAAAATAAACACACATGAAGGCAATCAATCTGGTTAAAAACGGAAGAGGGGAACAACCCTCGCCTCCTCCTTTATTATAAAGCACATGGTCATGTGACCTCTCTTGACCTCTCCACACCAACGATGTCAGTGTAAGAGCACACACACGATCATGCACTCTCTTTTATTATTATCAGCCAACACCCCCACTTGCTCTTACGCTGTACACAAAATACATTTTAAGAACATATTTTGGATAACTTTTCCTTCAGATTCTAAATATGCAATACATGAACTTTTCAATCTTCGATTTCGTAGCAGGTTTAGTAAAGACATCTGCAACCATGTCCGTTGTCAGGCAATATTCAATGCTTATTTTGTCATCATTAGGTGCTGTCCTGACAAAATGATACTTAATGTCAACATGTTTACATCTCTGTCTGCTTACTGGATTCTTCGACAAAGCGATTGCTCCTTGATTGTCCTCAGATATTGTTACTGGCACATACTTGCACTCTCCATCCATTCCACTCAGCAGCTGCACAAGGTACAAACTCTCCTGTGTTGTTGCTGCTAATGCCATGTACTCTGCCTCACATGTAGATAAAGCCACCGTTTGTTGCTTCTTTGATTTCCATGAAATAATAGGCCCGTCTCTGTTGAGGCTAAAGCAATAACCTGTTGTGCTACATCTATCGTTTTGATCTGTTGCCCAATCTGCATCACTGTATGCTACAAGCTGAAGTTTCTTTTCACTTTTTTTGTAACACAGCTCTCTGTCCAATGTACCTTTTAAGTATCTTAACACATGTTTGACTAGCGTTAAATGAGATTCACTCGGTTGTAACAAATATTGTGAAAGTTTACTTACAATCCAGCTAAGATTAGGTCTCATACTTGTCATAACATATATCAAACTACCCACAAGCTCACAATATTTTCTTGGATCTATCATTCAAAGTTTGTTTTTTGTTCGGAAGGGGTACTTCTTACTTTACAATTAGACATACCAAATTTCTTAAGAATTTTCGTGATGTACCTCTTTTGGTTCATCTTTACTTTACCACTGTTCTGGGTAAAGTCAATACCTAGAAGATGTCTTAGCTTTCCCAGATCTTTCATTTTAAATTTAGCTTTGAGCATTTCCTTTACATTGTTTAGTGATTCACTGTCACTAGCTGCTATAATGAGATTGTCAACCTATATAATTAGAACTGTTTTCTCATTTTCAGCTTGTCTAGTGTATATACAATGGTCTGCAGGGTTTTGGATAAAACTATTTTCAAAAGATATTCGTGCAACATTTTGTTCCAGTTACGCCCTGATTGTTTCAATCCATATAATGACATTCAGTTTACAAACCCAATTTTTCATCATTATTTGATTTCTTTTAAAAACCTTCAGGTTGCTCCATATACACCTCACAGTCAATAGGAGCATGTAAATAGGCTGTTTGTACATCCATCTGGTGCAATTCTAAATCGTACTGAGCTGCCATCTGCATTAGACTTCGTACAGATGTCATACTCACAGTTGGTGCAAATGTTTCATTATAATCTATACCAGCAACTTGACTGTAGCCTTTAGCTACATATCTAGCTTTATAAGTCTCAGTATCATCTCCATTGTCTTTTACAGTGAAAACCCATCTAACCCCCACTGCAGTTTTATCTTCCGGTAGTGTGGGGAGTGTAAATGTGTTGTTTTCTTTTAAAGACTTAAGTTCCTCCTTCATGGCTTTGACCCATTTTTCCAAGTTAGACGAAGTCATGGCTTCCTTAAAGCTCTGCGGTGTGTTGCATATTAATCGGTAACGACAGTCAACATTAACTGTCACATAATCGTCGATTTCAACTTTACACTTATAGTCCTTCAAGTATGCAGGTGGTTTTCTCTTTCTCTTAGAGTAGTTTGTATCCTGCCTTTCCTCTTCTTGCCTTATTTGTGTGTCTCTTTCATTCATTATAGATTCAGTGTGATTCACTTGTATTTCTTTTTTGATTTGATTATCAGCTTTTGATTCTGACTTAACTTGCACACTTCTGGTATTAAGATCTTCATCCATTACTTCTGGGTCTATATGAATCTGGCACTCAGCTACATTCTTAGTAAAGAACTTGACTAACCTGTGTCTAAGGACCCTTCCTGTGTCAGGATAATAGACTAGATATGATGGTCTGTTTTTATCATATCCGACAAAGATCCCCTTATCACATCTTGGGTCTAACTTCTTTTTATCTTGTCTGTATGCCTAACACACTGATCCAAATTCTGTCATCCTTGAAAGATCAGGTTTCTTCCCTGTTAGCATAAAGAATGGGGTCTGCCCCACACGCCTGTTATAACATCTTTTGCAAATAAAAGCAGCAGTCATTACTGCATATGTCCACAACTCTTTAGGTAAGTCGCTCACTATCAACATACACCTTGCCATTTCGAACAGTGTTCTCCAGTTTCTCTCTGCTGTCCCATTCTGATGGGGTGAGTAAGGTGCGGATGTTTCATGTCTTATAACATTTTTACTCGATAGTGACTGAAAATCTTTCGACATGAACTCAGTGCCATTATCAGATCTGATACACTTTACCTTCCCATAAGGGGCTGAATCTGCAATAAACGTTTCAGTCGCCTTGACTGTATCACGCTTGGCTTTCAGAAAGTAGACAGAAATTACACCTGAGTAGTCATCAGTAAATGCTAAAGTGCACTTAAAGCCATCTTTTGCTACCGGCTCAATTGGGCCTGCCAAATCAGTATGGACTAGTTCAAACACAACTTTTGCTCTTGCATCTGGTTCTCTGTTTCTGCTCTGTACAAATTTCCCTTGCATACAGGTTTCACAATCTAGGTTAGGTTTCTCAACTTTACCATTAATTTTCATTACTTTTACCACTTTTTCTAATTTTGACACATCTTTGAAATTACAGTGACCAAACGTTTTATGCCATGCTTGAATAAAATAATAGCTCTGAGATGCATCATAATGTATCTCACTATCGTTTTCTTCATCATATGTGTCTAAATAATAGAGTCGATCACACTCAATTATGTCAAACCTGGTGCTATTTTTATAGATGAGTTGGTCCCGGCCTTGTTTAAAGTTGATCAAGGCCCCTTTAGACGTTGCTGCCTTAACAGAAAAAATGCTATGTGGCTATGTCGGGATATACAGCGCCCGAGTCATCATCACCTTTACTTTGCGCCCCTCTGTATTTAGCAGCCATACCTCTGCATTACCTATCTTCTGTGTGGCCCCACAGGTTCTCATTCTATCAGCTAATTCCACAATGTGTTCCTCCGCTTGGAAAGTTGCATCAAAGTATTTAAACTTTTTCAGGTTGTTAATTATGTGTGACGTGGTGCCAGTGTTCACCATTAATCACTTCTGTTTGAATTCACGAATTTGATGCTCATTTATTCTGAAGATAAATGTGTGATCATCCACGTCAGTTGCTTGTTTCACATTGTCTATCTTCTTTCTTCTACAGTTACTGTCCCTATGGCTAGAGTTTTTACACAAACTACACCACTGTCTCTGGCCTTTATATTCTCTCCGGCATTCTCGTGACTTGTGTCCCTTTTGGCTACATTTATAGCCTATAATCTGTGCTTTTACTCTTTCCCCAAGGCCACTTGCTTTCATCACATTATCATTACTTACATTGGCATTAAATTTCTCGATATGTGCATAGCTTCTTAACCTTGTTTTGAACTCACCAAAGCTCAACTTATCATCATCTTGCGTGATGTGGACTGTAAATGGTTTAAAAGTTTCAGGCAACCCTTTTAGAATGATCACAATTAATGATCCATCACTGAGTTTCTCCCCAGCATTTCTAAGTGCCATAATGCCCATCTCAGCCCTAATAATATAGTCTGTGACAGTTTCACTGATGGCCTTCTGGAGGCTTGTTAATTCCGTGTATAGGCTAATTACCTATGTCTTCCCTTTCCCGGCATAATGGTCTCTCAGGATCTGAAGAGCTTCTCTACCACCATCTGTGGCTTCTCTCATAATGTCCCAGAAACTTTGTCTCCCACATCTCGTAATTCTTCTCATCTATGTCAAAACATAGTCTATGCCATCGGCTTCCTACTTCCCTCCAGGGCCTATAACCTGTTGGCGGTATTATCATAAGGGTAAGAAAGTCGGGTTAGACATACATTTACAGAGGAAAATAAACACATGTGAAGGCAATCAATCTGGTTAAAACGAAAGATGGGAACAACCTTCGCTTCCTCCTTTCTTATAAAGCACATGATCATGTGACCTTTCTTGACCTCTCCACACCAATGACGTCAGTGTAAGAGCACACATACGATCATTCACTCTCTTTTATTATTATCAGCCAACAGCTCCCAATTTATTGATAATAGCAATCTCTGTATGAAGTTTGCATGCTTGTGTAGGTTTTAGTCAGGGGGTCTTTTGTTTCCTCTCTTATATAAAAATATGCATCAGATGGATTGGTGAGATGCTAAGGTGTCCTTTACATGTGTGTGTGTGTGTGTGTGTGTGTTTGTGTGTGTGTGTGTCTGTTGGTGTGTGAACGCCTGTGTGAATGTGTGCTTGTACGTGTGTGTGTATATGTGCCTGGGTGTGTCTGACTTTGTGTTTCTGTGTGTGTGTGTGTGTGTGTGTGTGTATGTATGTGTATGTGTGTATTTGTGTCTGTCTGTTCTATGATGGACAGGCTCTATAACCAGGACTGGCTTCCTATGTCATGTCCATTCCTTATACCTCTCTACTTCTTTGCTCAAGAATTCTGGATAAACAACTGGAGAGCAAAAGCCCAAGTCAGGGATATTTTTGAAATATTACTCTAATTCATCTAAAAGCTAATATAACATTAGGTTTTGCATTAACATGCATTTTCTGTAAAATGAGAATTATGAAACTCTAATCTCTGACATTATTGTGTGGACAGGAATCCTTAATAATTTATCACAAAATCAAAAATTTTCTGAGGCAGAACCAGGGACATTCTGCAAAATGATAGACAGTTGAGAGGTATTCCATCGCTTACTATGACTGGCTTAAGCTCCTTCTGACTCAGAAATAGATAAGTAGGCAATGAAAATGAATAAATGAGCAATTTTAAAAGAAATAGTATCACATGTAAACAGTACATTCAAAGACTGTATAATACTTCTGAGTTGCTAGATAATGAGACTCATTGCAGATATAGATATATACGGTGCGTATTGTGTCAATGTTACACATTGCAGATATAGATATATACGGTGCGTATTGTGTCAATGTTACACATTGCAGATATAGATATATACGGTGCGTATTGTGTGAATGTTACACATTGCAGATATAGATATATACGGTGCGTATTGTGTGAATGTTACACATTGCAGATATAGATATATACGGTGCGTATTGTGTGAATGTTACACATTGCAGATATAGATATATACGGTATTGTGTGAATGTTACACATTGCAGATATAGATATATACGGTGCGTATTGTGTGAATGTTACACATTGCAGATATAGATATATACGGTGCGTATTGTGTGAATGTTACACATTGCAGATATAGATATATACGGTGCATATTGTGTGAATGTTACACATTGCAGATATAGATATATACGGTGCGTGTGTGTGAATGTTACACATTGCAGATATAGATATATACGGTGCGTATTGTGTGAATGTTACACATTGCAGATATAGATATATACGGTGCGTATTGTGTCAATGTTACACATTGCAGATATAGATATATACGGTGTATTGTGAATGTTACACATTGCAGATATAGATATATACGGTGCGTATTGTGTGAATGTTACACATTGCAGATATAGATATATACGGTGTGTATTGTGTGAATGTTACACATTGCAGATATATATATATACGGTGCGTGATTGTGAATGTTACACATTGCAGATATAGATATATACGGTGATTGTGTAAATGTTACACATTGCAGATATAGATATATACGGTGTATTGTGTGAATGTTACACATTGCAGATATAGATATATACGGTGTATTGTGTCAATGTTACACATTGCAGATATAGATATATACGGTGCGTATTGTGTCAATGTTACACATTGCAGATATAGATATATACGGTGCGTATTGTGTGAATGTTACACATTGCAGATATAGATATATACGGTGCATATTGTGTGAATGTTACACATTGCAGATATAGATATATACGGTGCGTATTGTGTCAATGTTACACATTGCAGATATAGATATATACGGTGCGTATTGTGTGAATGTTACACATTGCAGATATAGATATATACGGTGCGTATTGTGTGAATGTTACACATTGCAGATATAGATATATACGGTGCGTATTGTGTCAATGTTACACATTGCAGATATAGATATATACGGTGCGTATTGTGTGAATGTTACACATTGCAGATATAGATATATACGGTGCGTATTGTGTGAATGTTACACATTGCAGATATAGATATATACGGTGTATTGTGTGAATGTTACACATTGCAGATATAGATATATACGGTGCGTATTGTGAATGTTACACATTGCAGATATAGATATATACGGTGCGTATTGTGTGAATGTTACACATTGCAGATATAGATATATACGGTGCGTATTGTGTCAATGTTACACATTGCAGATATAGATATATACGGTGCGTATTGTGTGAATGTTACACATTGCAGATATAGATATATACGGTGCGTATTGTGTGAATGTTACACATTGCAGATATAGATATATACGGTGCGTATTGTGTGAATGTTACACATTGCAGATATAGATATATACGGTGCGTATTGTGTCAATGTTACACATTGCAGATATAGATATATACGGTGCGTATTGTGTCAATGTTACACATTGCAGATATAGATATATACGGTGCGTATTGTGTCAATGTTACACATTGCAGATATAGATATATACGGTGCGTATGTGTGAATGTTACACATTGCAGATATAGATATATACGGTGTATTGTGTCAATGTTACACATTGCAGATATAGATATATACGGTGCGTATTGTGTCAATGTTACACATTGCAGATATAGATATATACGGTGCGTATTGTGTCAATGTTACACATTGCAGATATAGATATATACGGTGCGTATTGTGTCAATGTTACACATTGCAGATATAGATATATACGGTGCGTACTGTGTGAATGTTACACATTGCAGATATAGATATATACGGTGCGTATTGTGTCAATGTTACACATTGCAGATATAGATATATACGGTGCGTATTGTGTGAATGTTACACATTGCAGATATAGATATATACAATGCGTATTGTGTGAATGTTACACATTGCAGATATAGATATATACGGTGCGTATTGTGTGAATGTTACACATTGCAGATATAGATATATACGGTGCGTATTGTGTCAATGTTACACATTGCAGATATAGATATATACGGCGTATTGTGTCAATGTTACACATTGCAGATATAGATATATACGGTGCGTATTGTGTCAATGTTACACATTGCAGATATAGATATATACGGTGCGTATTGTGTGAATGTTACACATTGCAGATATAGATATATATGGTGCGTATTGTGTGAATGTTTTTCATAGGGCAGTAAGATCAGGAGAGGGACTGGCATGACATACAAAATGTGTCATAACTGCAGTAAACAACTGTAACTTCTCTGCTACACAAAAAATTTCAATATTGCTAAGGCAGCAGGGCATATTCCTAAATTATTCATGCTGTATTCGAGTGATATTAAAGGGATACAGGCTCAAGAATCACTTGTTTGTCTAAGGATATACTTTATGCCAGGGGTCTCTAACCTTTTTTGCACCACTGACCGGTGTCATGTAAAACAATTTTCCACAGACCAGGCATTGCGGGAGCATAATAAACAAGGAATAATGCCTGACAGGGTATATGTTAATATGTAATTAATGTCTTCCCATGCAGCATCGGGCCTCTACACCCCTGGAAGGGCATTACTTACACATTAACATACACCCTGGAGGACATTATTGCTGTTAGAGAATGGGCTGTCTGTAAAATTGTTGTGTTGTACTTATTTAAGTACTATATTATTTTTTATATCTATTTTTGATGTAAAATAGTTCCTCAGCCTAATGTTACAAACTTGCTGTAATATATGTTAATGGTGTTGGAGGAAGCATTTTATATCCACAATATAACACTTAAAAAATATCCAGGCATTTACTTTATTTTTTTTATCCCTTACTCCTAATCTGTTTGGTTTGTTAGTCATAGGAGATTGAAGTTACTAAATAATGGCATACATTTGAGTTTCTATTATTTTCTTCAGAAAATTCATACTAACACAAATCCTTTTATTTAAGAAAGTCTGTAATTTTATAAGAGCACTAATTAAAATCTGTTCCTATTTTGATCCTTTGTTACGTCTTTATTTTAGGGTTAATCCAGATTTTTTCAGCTGAAAGATCCAGAGGTTTGCAAACCTCTTTACTGTCTCACTCACACCCTCACACATACCTCTGTTTCAAAAAATGTATGCTAACACAAATTCTTAATAATCAAGTCAAATATGTTCCTACTTTGAGGCTTTGTCCCCCATTTATTTTAGGTTTATCCAGATATCTTGAGCTAAGAGTCAACGCAGCATACTTTTCAACTGTCCAGATTTTTGCAGAATGTCCAAATTTTTGGGTCATATTTTTGGTCCTGTCCTCATAAAATCTGTAGTTTTCTGGCAAATAGTTGGGGATTGAAGTCATTAAATAATGACAGACATTTGAGTTTCAGACTTCATATAATTCATATAATTCAGGTAATACAGGCTAATGGAAACCTTTTTGTCAAATTATTTCGGGCTCTGTCCAGATTTCTTGTGTGGAGAAGTTGAGCGGTATAACTGAAAGGTATACAGACCTCTTAAATGATGTTGCTGCTGCCAGGGATCTCTCTCTATCTTCACTCTCTGTCTGTCTGTCTTTCTCTCTCTTACACACACACACACACACACGCACACACGCACACACACACAGAGTCTCTTCTGCTTTTGGGCACACATTCACTCACATATGCACACAGAAACATACACCCACATACACGCACACAAACACACACACACACACACACACACACACACACACACACACACACACACACACACACACAGAGTCTCTTCTGCTTTTGTGCAAACATTCACTCACGCATACACAAAGAAACACACACACACACACACACATATTTTTATTTTACAGTCACTAGACAGCAAAAACACTGTGAGTGTAAAATAATGGTTTGATCCATCTTGCTGTTCACTCTCTCGACATTAACACATACACAGTCTCTTCTTCAATCACACATGCAGACAGAAACATAAGCACACTTATACACATACATACACACATATACTTTTTTCTGAGCAGTCAGGTGCCCAACATAAAAAGTATTTTATGTACCAAATGATCCACAGCCTGGTACCAGTCTGAGGCCCAGTGGTTGGGGACCACTGCTTTATGGAAATGAGTGATTCAGTACAGTGCCTTCCCTGGCATAACTTGGTGACAGGATTATGACAGCAATGAGGATAAATGGTGGTGGGATCTGTCACACCATATTAGAGATATTACAAAAATCATAAGGGGTAAAAGATGGCTAGATGTTAAATTATTGGTGCTCCAGAATACAACAGGAATGGGAGGTGAGATGGAGTTCTAAGTATGGAGTCAGGATTTCAATGACATGGCATTACAGGAAGAGGTCAAAGGGGTGTATTTAATAAAGTATGCAGACAATGTGACAGCATTAGTGCAGTGGAAAGGGGGTTCTCCAGTCACCAAACACTGAGCCAGGGACTGAATCTGAAATAAGGGAATGGGTGCAGCATTACATCAACTAGCTTCTTGAAACATTCTGGCTAGCCATCTGTTGGGGGCACATAGGAGAAGCCTCTGCAATGCTATTGGACTAAATGTTAATTTATTCACCCCGTGCTAAGCCATGCAGCACTTAGAGGAGCTGATCTACATATTGCTGTGCTACGTTATGTGGGATTTGTCATCATTTCCATTTAATTTATTTAATTTACTGTTTACTGTGCTTAGTCATATAAGATATGGAACATATACTTAAAAGGTACTTCATTGTGTGGCCTGAGTGACTATAGTATCATGATTGTGAAACTGAATACTATATTAGCAGCATAGGATAAACTTTAGGAATGTTTTTCATAACTTTGCTGCATTAATTCTGGAGGTATCATTTAGACTAACATGTTTCTTACTAGAGAAATGTGGTATCATACCTTGGTCTGCATTGTTGCTCAACAGGTAGCAGCACATTCACCTTTGGTACTAGAAAATTAGGAGGCTGTGGACATTATTCACAGCCCAGTGATTTACTTTTCCTTTACTGACACTTCACTGCAGTGTGGGAGAGGGGAGTCCTGGGTTCCTGAGTGTGCCATCCTTCCTATCAAATCTTAAATCACTCTCATCTGCCTGAGTCACTGTTAGCTCAGGTGGATATAAAAAGAGCCCATTGCACTTATTAAAAAAAAAACATAGGTGGATTATCCTGGTGTTCTTGCCCATTTACTTCCCCTAGTCAGTATGAACACCGCTTTGGAAGTCCCCTGAAAATGGAGACAAAGTGGGATTGACCTGGTCAACAAAACATACATACATACATAAATAAATAAATAAATAAATAAATAAATAAATAAATTAATTAATTAATTAATGAATAACTGAATGACTGAATAAACAGACCTTTTTTGTTCTTCTCACCCTGCTGGCTCCCCAGTGCCAACTCATGATATGTCCTTTCCCAGAGGACTCATGCATTGCTGCCCCCTCCTCCCAGTCGGAGCTACATTGGGAGGTTCATAGGTTGGTACTAGGCTATCAGCCCTAGGGCCTATACAAGCCTAGCCATAACAATTCCCTGGATATTTCTTCCCACACTATTTACTTCCCTGTACCCCTATCTAGCAGGGTGACTGACGTGATCCCTGGGGTGAATTTCCTTTCTCCCATCCAATCGTCAAGGTTCCTTTTGAAGAGGGCCAAAGAGGCACTCTGCTTGTCATGTATGGGCAAGCTATTCCAGAGTCTGGGGAGTCTCTGGGACAGGAACCTATCCCTCAAGCATGTTTTGTTTATTGTGATGACAAGGTTTAGATCCCTGGAGCGTGTGGCTCTGAGGGATTGGGATTTCTTTAAATGTAGCATGTCCAACAGCTCTGGGTTTGACATGGCCTTATATGTTAAGCAGTGATCGCCTCTGAGTAGACGATATGCGACAGAGTATAGCTGGAGTTTTTTAAGGCTGTCAGCATAGGGCATCTGCTTTAGGCCTGTGATTCTTTTAGTGAGGGTCACTCTTCCTGGACAGCCCTAATCAGGAGTGGGCCCAGTCCTCCTGTGCACGTTCTAAAGGGTGCGGCTGCCATATGCCTCTATGATGGGACAGATGAGGAGCCATAATTCTGCAGCTTCACAGAGGGCTTTTCTTCTTTATGCCTTCCCCTCAACTGACTTGCTGGGTTTGCATCATTTATTTATTTATTTATTTATTTTCAATTTGCTAACCAGAGTCAAGCACTGATCCCATTAGACATATTTCAGTCTCAGCCTGAGGTAAACACAATAGATACATGACATTACATACAAAGTGAATATAAGGGAGGAAACAAAAGACTCCTGACTAAAACTGTCACAGACATGCAAACTTCATACAGAGATTATATTGTCAAATGCAAAATATACATATATTATATACGAATGTTGGAAAACAGAGGATGTTCCAAAAGAGAATAAACGAACACATACACGACATTTCCCTAAGGTGTGCTAACAATGCACTATATAAACATAGTTAAAAATGTGGGTAATTTGATAAATTCCAATTCAAATTCTGTATTATTGATATAATTCCAAAATGCCCCAGGGGTGGTGACTGGGAGACCAAGCTGGAGTACAGGGAACTGTACTGGCAACTTAGGCTTCATGCCACAGCCTCCCCCGGGCTTAATGTATTTGCATGAATCGCTCCAGTTCTGAAGACGAGGGCAGCAAACCTGTAGCTATTTTATATTTTATATTTTTATATTTCTACATTTCACAGATTCAAAAAGCTTTTTAAGGTTATTTATTTATGATATTAAGAATGTATATGTGGCTTACAAGGATTTTTTATTAACAAAAAATAATTCTTTGTGATGGATTTTCATAATTTTTTTTTTTAAATGATGGAACATATGACTTCGATTTCGAAATGTAGTAGGCTAACAAGATGATTGGCCATGTGATGTATTTATTTTATTTTATATGAGTCCGATTGCGCTAGTGGCCTATTTTCAGAGGAGGCCAGGGGAGAAAAGCACCAAAAATAGCAAATATTACAAAAAATATAACATTGCAAGTAAATAAAACATTACAAGAAATTAGAAAACATATAAGAAATAATGAATTTTAAATAATAACCACAATTTAATAACAGTTATGCCAAAGTCAATGCATAGATCATGTAAGTGGAATGTTAATTAAGCATAGGTTGTAAGTTTATAAGAGGGGATTCTCAGTAGAAATTTTCTGAGAAGAAACTTATGGACTAGACAGTCTGGTGCATGATAGGAAAATGTGTGCAGCAGAGAAGGAAGCTGAAAATAGATATACATTGGATTATGTGAGGGTAGAGATAGCAAGAATAGGAGGTCAGAAAATGTAAAATGTACAATGAGGAAATTGTACAATGGACTGAGAAAATAAAAGCGACAGTTTCCAGAAAGAGTAGATAAAAGGTGGTTTGGTTGAGTTACATAGCTGGATAATGGAGTTGGGTTGTTTAATCTGGGTCAGAGCATGAACATATCCATGAATTGTTTAAGTGGGATTTGAGAAGGTTTTTGAAGGTTATTTTGTTGACAGTGGACCTAATGTTAAGAGGTAACTTGTTCCAAGATTTTGCAATGTAATTGGAATACAGGGAGTCACCAGCAGTGTTCTTACTTCTGGTGGTGTTTATTAGTGATTTGTTCTGACCTGATCTTAGTGTACGACTGTTTGAATAGTGGTGTAGTAGGTCGTGAAGGGCTGGTGTTTTTTCAAGCTGGTGAAGTATGTGATGGGCCATTATAAGTTGGTTAAAGGTGAGCAGATTTGGTATTTCTTATTAGCCTGACGAGCCTGGTCTGCAAGGCCATGGAACATATCATCATGGAACTCATAAACAAAGACATTGGTAACCTCCAAACTCTGGACCCCACCCAGTTTGGGTTTTTGAAAGGCAGATCATGCCTTCTGAACCTGATCAACTTCTTTGAGGCAGTCACTAAAGCCGTAGACGAGGGTAAGGTGGTTCACACAGCCTATCTTGACCTCGCCAAGGCTTTTGACACCATTACCCATTCCGGAATTATAGCTAAACTCACTAAACTAGGTTTAAATCCCTACATCACAAGATGGGTTGCCAACTGGCTCACTGAGAGAACCCACACTGTAAAAGTTGCAGACTCCAAATCTGACTTCAAACCAGTGACAAGTGGAGTATCACAGGGTTCAGTCCTGGGACCTCTCCTGTTTGGTATCTACTTCTCTGAAGTACAGGCTAACACAGAAGGCCTCTGGCTAATGAAGGTCGCAGATGACTGCAAACTAGGGAGCCATAGTCGAGTCCCCAAATGATGTGGACGTCCTACAGAAGGGCCTCACTGAGACACATGCCTGGTGTCAGAGGCATGGCCTCAAGCTCAATGCCAAAAAGTGCATTGTCATCCCCTTTGGTAAAAACTCTGTATCCATGAACTACCACATAAACGGCAGTCTACTTAATGTTGAATGTGTGATAAGAGACCTTGGGATCCAGGTGGACAGTAGTCTCTCCTTTGATAATCACATCGCCACTGTAGTCAGGAAATCCTTCTATGTGGCACACCTCATCACAAAAGGGTTCTCATCCAGGAAAAAAGAGGTCATTGTTCCCCTCTACTCGGCACTCATTAGACCCATTATAGAGTACAACGCCCCTTTTGGAATGTACCTCACAAGACATCTGCAGCAGCTGGAAAGGCCAGTGGGGTTAAAAATGTCTTGTTTATATACAGTGATCCAAGCTTCTTATTGATTATCTGTATAGTTTTGTTGACCTGTAGGTCAAATTTGAGATTATTGTCTATGATAATACCTAGCAGTTTGGTGTGATGATCTGGGGAAATAGTGGTACCATTGTTAGATGTGACAGAGAATGAAAGTGTGGTTGAACTACTAGTGGGGGAGAAGAGTAGAAGTTTAGTTTTATTGGGGTTTAGAAGTAGGAGTTGGTTGGTGAGCCAGTTCTCGAGTGTGTTAAATGTATTTTGGGTTAAGGTTTGCAGTTCGGATGGGGTGGTGGCTGAGCAGATCAGAGTGAAATCATCTGCATACTGAATGCAGGTAGCTTTAAGGATAGCAGTGTGAAGGTTGTTGATAAAAACAGAGAAGAGTAGTGGACCTAGTATGGACCCTTGAGGGACACCAAGTGTGAGAGATAGCTGGCTGGAGATTTTGCTCTGCCATAGTACCGCCTGTTGTCTACCAGTCAGGTAGGATTGGAACCACTGGATAGCAGGCTTGTTGAGGGAAATAGATTTCAGTGAAAGAATGAGAAGTTCATGGTTGACCATGTCAAAGGCTTTTGATGGGTCAAGAAAGAGGGCGGAGGTTAGCCTATTGTCATTCCTGTTTTAGTTTATGGCAGTAGTAAGGAAAGGAGGGCTGTGGTGGTGCTCTGGTATGGCCTGAAACCATGCTGGAAGTCGGATAGTAAGTTATTCTGTGAAAGGTATTGCATTAGTTGCTTGTGTACACATTTCTCCATTATTTTGGCTAGTGGGGAAAGAATGACAATGGGTCTTGTCAGAAAAATATGTATCAATGTGTGTATGCTTAATGCTAATTAGAAACTTAATAAGTTAACACGTTTTTCATTCTATTTTATATGCACTGTTTTATATACAGTTGAGTTTCATATGAGACTGAAAAGATGCTTTTTGAAACTGCAGTGTGCTTTCTGAAACTTGCAAGATGCCCTCTGACCTAGTAATTGCTAGCACAGCAATATTCATGTTTATGCCTCTTGGAAATGTACTTGAGAAACAGGTGGTTATCTGCTAGGTCAGGAGAAAATGAATGAACAATGCTATATTCTGTAATGTAATGATTTTAAACAATCAGCTCTGTTCGAAGTATGAGAACATGTGCAGCTGCAGGAGTTTAGAGATAATATAGACAAAGGACTGTTAGAGAAATGAACTACTTGCTTTGTGCTCAAATTAGCCATAGTACCTTGAACGGTAACATTGCATATATCTAACCGGTGGTAGCCAAGGCCACGTTGTTTTCCTTAGGAACTTTCTTACAAAAATTGATAAATCAGCAGAATATTGTGAAAACAATTATTACTAAATGATGACAAAACTTGTGATTCACTACGTCAGCTTGGTAGGCAATGTCTTATTAGAAAGTGTATAAAAATGTTAGCATTTCCTGTTTCTAGTTAGACAAACTCTGCATTAGCACGTTTTTTGTCTCCTTGCTGCAATATTAAAGTACCTTAGCCTGAACCTACCGTGTTTTGATCATTTTTAAAGTATATTTTTCCTGTGACAGGTCTATAGTTGGATATGTCTGAGGAGCTACCACCTTTATGGAGTGGGATGACATGAGATATTTTCCAGATGGAGGGGACAGCGTTTTTGGATAAGGTTCTGTTGATGAGGATAGATATGGGATATGCAATGGCATCTGTAGCTATTTGTAGGTACTCTGCAGGAAGGCAGTCAGCAGCGAGGGTGGTAGGTTTCAGTTTTTTTAGAAGTGTTTTGATAAAACTAGTGGATATTGGTTGGAAGCTAAATTTGGGGTGATTATTGGGTAGATTAGGTGTGTGGTTTAAGTTAGAGGGGGTTAGTTGATTTGCTAGGGATTGGATTGTTTCAGTGAAAAAGTTATTAAAGGCACTAGCTATGGTTTCTGGGGAACTATGGGTGTAGTCAGCCGGGGTTGGGGTGGTGGAATGACCTGGATGAAATAGTTGATTTAAGACTGCCCAGAACTTTTGAGGGTTGTTATGGTGTTTTTATAAGAGATTTTGGTAGAAGCTTTTTTATCTAGTAAAATAGATTAAAAGAATAGAATAAAACACATACTTGTAATAAATAAATGCCAGCTAGGAGAACGTAAAGACTAATAAATGAGCTTTGCAGAAATAGTAAAGAAAATAGTGCGTCTACACAGTAAAACATATGAACGTTGGCACAGACTTAGAAATAAAATAAAAGGCAATAAAATAGGCAGGATGCATACAGGAAAAAAATAAGCTCCAAATATATGTTTCCTGGCTAGAGCTTTCTACAGAAATACTGATCCTAGATAAATTAATATCTAGTACTCACATATGGTTCCACACCAGCAAGACAGTTCCATCATCTTTAACATCTAAAATGTTTTTGTCATAGATAGTTAATGTCTTTTCCTCATCCTCCAGTGACTAATGACACCATTGTCCTGTTGCTGGAAAAAACAAGTAGCTGGGCTAGCTCTTTTACACACCATAATGACAACAGACTTGTCCATACACATCCAAGTCTGCGTTATATTAAGTCTTGAATCCATACCAATATCTCAATGATATGCGAGCCATTAAATATATCAGAAATCAGTAACTACATCTTAAAATAAATGCCATTCTCAACCATTCATCTTTGTTTGCTGCGTTAACAATTGGAGCCAGTGAATCTAGAGATTCAGGATACTTCAAAGGCATTCCTTGTTTTATGTTAAAAAAACAGCAAACACACATTCCTAAGTGACAAAAATAACACTTTGGTTGCAAATGAACAAAAGAGACGATAAAGAAAAGCCTTTAAATTTTTAACCGCTTTGTTTAGCTTATTCCTGGCTTCAAACCTGCTTTTCCTTTTTAACTTGGTACTACCCCTGGCTCATACTCATCAAAAACAATTGAAAAAGCTTAAAAAGTGCTTTTTAGGGGATCAAGTCCCTCAATTCCAATGGGGAGTTTGCTCACCCCCTTACTAAAAAATACTAACTTAATGGCTGCAAAGCAGTAGACAAGGGGGAAGATCTAAGCTCTAACACTGCACAGCAGTCTTGCACAAATCACAAAACCACTATGAGTAATGACAGACAATATGTTTTTGACTAACTTTCACAAATGAAATGCAGTCAAAAGATGATCACAAAAACCCACTTTAACTTACTGTTTGTCTGCCATTTGGCACCTCATGTATGATGGTTGTTTTATGTTATTGTTATGCTCAATATTGTGGGTAGTATTTGGAGCATTGTGGGTTCCTGTAAGGGAATGAGGTTTCAACTTTAAGCTAAATGCTCTATGCTTGAAGTCAAAAATGGGTTTTATTTTATTGCCATTCTGATTACATTGTGCTCATTTGTACTTGATCATAAAGGTAACTGTTGGGACAATTATCAATTTCCGCTGTTATATTTATTTAGAAACCTTTGTGCATGAATTTATTTATATAAGGGAGAATCACCTCCAGGAAGGCATCTACATGCCAAGTTATTCAATAAATCACTTACTTATGTAGATCAGTATGGCCATCCCCACCATGTGAATGCACTGAACATGGCTAAAAGGCCACTTTCAACATCTTGACAAGACATTGCTCCAGGGATCAGGGGAACCACTAAACACCAGAGAGAATACTAAATGTAAGTGCCTTAATGGCACCAACAGCAGTACAGGGATTGGGAATGGGGGGAGTCACTAGATACCAGGGATTACACCTTAATGGCACCAACAGCAGTACAGGGATTGGGAATGGGGGGATTCACTAGACACCAGGGATTACACCTTAATGGCACCAACAGCAGTACAAGGATTGGGAATTGGGGAGTCACTAGACACCAGGGATTACACCTTAATGGCACTGATAGCAGTATGGGGATAGGGGGTAGGGGGATTCACTACACACCAAGGATTGCACTAAATGTAAGTTCCATAATGGCACAAACAGCAATATGGATATTGTGGAGAAATGGGATCCACTAGCCACCAGAGCAGTGTCATAATGGCACAAACAGTATTACAGTATTACAGTCACATGGATTGGAGGTGGGGGACACTAGTCACCAGGGCATGTTAGATATGTGCTATAATGGCACTTCAACTATTATAGGGGTTGGACAGAACCAGGGGAGGGCAGGCAGGCCAGGGACAGGTACGCTGACTGTGGTGTGTGTGTTTGTGTTTTCTGTACTTGTGTGTGTGGAAGAGTGACTGGTGAGGGTATGCAACTGCCTACAACAACAGCAGTTAACTACCTCTGTGTGCATATCAGCAATGATCATCATGGTAGTAAATGTGATTCAGAGACATGCAAATTAGCTGATAATGAGGTCTTACATCATCACAGCTAACATTGTATCTGAATCACAAATTAGCACAATGTGGGAGCAGGGCCTTACAACTTGTGCTAGGTTCATTAATGAATCCCTGTGTAATATTCCTAGTAGATGTAATGTAATACATAATCTGAATGCCCAACATGACCTGAATTTCACTGTTACTAAAGCATTTACATGCCCATATCAAGTCAATTATTTGTTAACAGTATTTAATTACTTTATTTATTTTTTAATGGGGTAGAGCACTGAACAGATATGACCATTTGCAGGTTCAGTCTAAGTTACATACACTTTATCAACTGTAAAGTACGATTTAAGGTACGACTAAATTATATAGTACAGCAACATAACATTTTATTTATTTTATTTTTTATTTTATTTTTCCTTTCTTGACTGGATTAGTTGCACTAGACTAGTAGACTCTTTTCATTGGAGATCTGAGGTGGCATTTATACTATTAGGTGAAATTTATCAGGGCTTCAGGGAACTTTCCATACTCAAAAACAAAAAAAAAAATGAAGAAGCCAGGAAGAATAAGGAACAGTCGATTCCAACTGTCAGTCTGTATGAACGCTTTATTAAAAAACTGCGTTTTCGTCTAGTAATAGACTTCCTCAGATAAAACAACCTCTGCCACATTTTCTTTTTATACTAATTAATTATTCCAAATCCAATCATCCCTCTTCATCCATTTACAAATTAACGAATCAAAATCAACTATTATAAAACCTCATTGAATGAGTTTGTCCATAAAACCACATGTTCCTTAGTACAAATAAATCTAGTAAAAAACATTTTTTCATGAAACATTTAAAAACTTGGGATTTTCATTTTATGTTAGATATGTTTATAACCATTTTTTCATAAAGTGCAGATGCATTTATTGAGTTTAAATCAATAATTTCATGTGGAAACCTGTATATCCAGTCGTGGGGGGTTATCGCCATCTAGTGACAATTTATGATGTCTCTTTTACTATTTTGCTCTAGCTGCATTAAGCTTTAATAGTGGTAGTATAGAGATATTTTCGTTCAAGCCGGGGGTTCTATTGGCCTCCAAGGCTACTTGCCACCACAGTTCCTTATACCCGATATTCTCCTCCCATGGGCCACCTCTAATATCTATTTTAACTTGGTCCAACACAAAAAAAACATATTCATACCCTTTACATACCCTTGTATGTCTAAATAATGCATTAGTGTCCTTCCCTTTCCTAATATCATACGTATGTTCATAGATCCTCTTTTTTAAGGATCTTTCTGTTTTACCTACGTAGTAGGAAGGACACTTTTTGCAAATTACTAGGTACACCAGGCTTCTCGATTCACAATTAAAGTACCCCTTACTGTACAACCATAAATCTCTACTTTCCAAATATATTTTCTCACAATTTGTAACCAATTCACATTGTTTACATTTTCCACACTTAAATGTCCCCACATTACTTGAATTTGCTCTGTCCCCTATTCTTAAGTTTCTACTATTCCCCATTTCTAATATGTTTTTTATATTTGGGGGATTCTTATACACTACTTTTGGGTTTGATTCTATTAGTCCATTTAAATCAGTGAAAACCTTAAATCTCTCCCATTCTTTCTGAAATAGTGCTCTTACTTTTTTATTGAGACTATTATATTCTAATACTAATGATTGTTCATAATTTTCATTTTGCACACTTATGTTTTCGTTATAGTCCGTTGACGTTTCTTTTATACCTGTTATAGGTTTAAACCTTCCACTTCTTGCATTTGTTACCTCAGTCCTAAGCTTGTTAATAAAATCCTTGGGGTATCCCCTATCTGTGAACATCCTCTCCAGCTTGTCACATTCTTTAATATAATCCCTGTCTGATGTTGTCATCCTTGACCCTCTAATAAACTGGCCCTTGACCAAATTCCTTTTACAGTGTATTGGATGTTCACTGTCAAAATGAAGGAAGAAGTTGACATATGTTGTCTTTCTGTATACCCTGGTCTCAAAAGAGTTGGTTGTTTTCAATATTTCTACATCTAAGTAAGCAATGCTGTCATAGGATGTGTTGTGTGTAAATTTAAGGAAATTAGTTGTGTCCCTATATATTCAATAAATTGTTTAATTTTTCAAGCTTCCAGTCCAAAAATTATGATGTCATCCAAGAACCTTCTATATAGTTTACAGTATTTTAAATAACTTGAAGGAAAAATGTACTTATCCTCCCAACTGGCCAGGACTAAATTGGCAAAAGTAGGTGCACAGGCTGCTCCCATCGCCACTCCTTTGGTTTGTTGGAAGAACTCTCCCTTGTGGACTAGGAAATTGTTTTTTAGTATTAAGTCCATCAAGCCCGTGCACACTACTTTGTCCTCAAATGTCAATTTTTTGTCCCAAAATACTTCTTCCTCAAACATACGAATCCCTTCTTCATATGGTATTGAACCAAATAGGTCCACTACATCAATGGTCACAAACAAAATATCCTTATCAAATAACTCGGGTTCGAGTGTCCTTAATAGATCCCAAGAATCCCGTAAAATGGCCCTTTTATTTTTCCAAATGTGTTTAGTTTTAACATCGACAAACTTGGCCAAAGTTGTAGTTTTAGACCCCTCTGCTGACACTATCGGCCTAAAAGGGGGGTCATCACATTTCTTGTGGATTTTCAGTATCCCGAAAATGACTGGTATTTTAGGTTTGCTGTTTTTTAAAAAAGAGCACATTTTTTCATCCAAGACTTTTTCCGTTACCATATCTGTTAGTGTCATATCAATCTTACTATATGCTAAATTTATCTCATTTCGAGAAACAACCTTATATTTCGTTTTAGTCCCTAAGGATATCATTCATTTTACCTTCATATTCCATAGACTCCATTATGACAATTCCTCCGCCCTTATCGGGCTTCATAACTCTAACCCCCTTATTATTTTTCAAGTCTTCCAAGCTTTTTCTCTCTCTCTCACCCAAGTTATTAACATATTTAACCCTTTTATCTAATTTTTTGATACCTTCTTCCATAACATTCTCAAAATTCTTAAGTTGTGCATGTATGGGTGGATTAAAGACAGACTTGTTTTTTAGTATTCGTTGTTCCTCAGTTGTGTGTATAGTTCTCCTATCTATACCATATTCTTCGTTCCTATATAATAATTCTAAGTTCATTTTCCTTAGAAATAATTTTATATCTAGTATTGTTTGTACTCTTTCCCCTCTCCGTGTTGGTATAAATTTGAACCCTTTCTCCATTAGTGAAAAATGTTCCTTTGTGAGTTGTATGTTACTAAAATTATATATTGTAAATGCATTTAAGGTGTACTTATTGCCATCTTGCTCTATATCATCATTCCTTTCGTTAATATGGACGGGGGGGTTCTATCTCCTGTACTGCCCCTTTCCTCTTAGCCCCCCTCTCCCTTGAAAATCCCCAAAATTCCTTTCTTTTGGGCTCCTTTCATCCTGTTGTATTTCTTGTGTTGGAAAATCATTATCATAGTCAAAATTATGTGTGTCCAAGTTATATGTTTCTCTTTGATATTCCCTGTAAGCTGTATTATTTCTCCTTGCCCATTTGTGTCTATTGGTTTTCTGATGTGGGGGGGCTGAGTTATTAACCGGGTTGGGGTAGCTGATATTGTTCTCATACTCCATAATGTCTCTTCTTAATTTTTCCGTCTTTCTTGCCACTAGTCCTATACATTTTTGTTCTATCTCCGCTTTAATGTTGAAATATTTCTGTTTCTCCTCTTTAATTTCAAAAATCAGGTCTTCCTTTATGTGTGAATCTAGTTCACTTATTTGGTCATTAATTAAATCAAGATTCCTTTCATTCTCCTCAATAATGCATCTGACAATATCCATACCACACTTATTAAAAACTTTCACTAAATCCTTGTGAAATACAGAACCTATCTGCACGTTGTTGGGATATTTCCATGTATGTAGTCCCTTAGGCACTATACAACGATGCAGACATTCCTTTAAGTAACCATTCTCAATTGTGATAGCTTTATATTTATACATTAGTTTAGAAAAGCTATCCATTTTTTACTAAAGGATTCTATATTAGCAGTCCGTTTACTATTTTGGTCAGTAAATTTAAAGTCATATGGCTCTTTGAGCCATTTGTTCATCTCCAAAGTATTGGGGATGGAAAAAGTACCTTGTTGTGACCGCTCCTACGGTTCGCTGACATCAAAGCCGTCGTTTTCGGCATTCTGGAAAATGATGGGCGTAGCTGCGGGGTTAAAAGATGCACCTTTCGGTTCAATCCCTTCACCGTTACTTCTTTCCCCGTCTGGGCAATGTCTTTTCCTTTTTGTTTGCAGTTGGCATGTTCCCTGCCCGTCGATTTATCTTCCCACTTCCGGATGCTGTGTACGTACCACTATTGCCTCACAAAGAGGCGTCAGCAAGTCAACTAAAGCCGTTAGTTGTCCTATTAGTCTCCTTGCCTGGCTGCCTTCGTCATTGCCTGGCTGAGTGTCCTTATCCTTCTCCATACCGCTCTCTGAAACCACGAAAATGTAAAACAATGGTCAGCTTCCCTTGGTGTCACCAAAATCAAAAACAAAAACAAAAATGAAGAAGCCAGGAAGAATAAGGAACAGTCGATTCCAATTGTCAGTCTGTATGAACGCTTTATTAAAAAACTGCGTTTTCGTCTAGTAATAGACTTCCTCAGATAAAACAACCTCTGCCACATTTTCTTTTTATACTAATTAATTATTCCAAATCCAATCATCCCTCTTCATCCATTTACAAATTAATGAATCAAAATCAACTATTATAAAACCTCATTGAATGAGTTTGTCCATAAAACCACATGTTCCTTAGTACAAATAAATCTAGTAAAAAACATTTTTTCATGAAACATTTAAAAACTTGGGATTTTCATTTTATGTTAGATATGTTTATAACCATTTTTTCATAAAGTGCAGATGCATTTATTGAGTTTAAATCAATAATTTCATGTGGAAACCTGTATATCCAGTCGTGGGGGGTTATCGCCATCTAGTGACAATTTATGATGTCTCTTTTACTATTTTGCTCTAGCTGCATTAAGCTTTAATAGTGGTAGTATAGAGATATTTTCGTTCAAGCCGGGGTTCTATTGGCCTCCAAGGCTACTTGCCACCACAGTTCCTTATACCCGATATTCTCCTCCCATGGGCCACCTCTAATATCTATTTTAACTTGGTCCAACACAAAAAAAACATATTCATACCCTTTACATACCCTTGTATGTCTAAATAATGAATTAGTGTCCTTCCCTTTCCTAATATCATACGTATGTTCATAGATCCTCTTTTTTAAGGATCTTTCTGTTTTACCTACGTAGTAGGAAGGACACTTTTTGCAAATTACTAGGTACACCAGGCCTCTCGATTCACAATTGAAGTACCCTTACTGTACAACCATAAATCTCTACTTTCCAAATATATTTTCTCACAATTTGTAACCAATTCACATTGTTTACATTTTCCACACTTAAATGTCCCCACCTTACTTGAATTTGCTCTGTCCCTATTCTTAAGTTTCTACTATTCCCCATTTCTAATATGTTTTTATATTTGGGGATTCTTATACACTACTTTTGGGTTTGATTCTATTAGTCCATTTAAATCAGTGAAAACCTTAAATCTCTCCCATTCTTTCTGAAATAGTGCTCTTACTTTTTTATTGAGACTATTATATTCTAATACTAATGATTGTTCATAATTTTCATTTTGCACACTTATGTTTTCGTTATAGTCCGTTGACGCTTTCTTTTATACCTGTTATAGGTTTAAACCTTCCACTTCTTGCATTTGTTACCTCAGTCCTAAGCTTGTTAATAAAATCCTTGGGGTATCCCCTATCTGTGAACATCCTCTCCAGCTTGTCACATTCTTTAATATAATCCCTGTCTGATGTTGTCATCCTTGACCCTCTAATAAACTGGCCCTTGACCAAATTCCTTTTACAGTGTATTGGATGTTCACTGTCAAAATGAAGGAAGAAGTTGACATATGTTGTCTTTCTGTATACCCTGGTCTCAAAAGAGTTGGTTGTTTTCAATATTTCTACATCTAAGTAAGCAATGCTGTCATAGGATGTGTTGTGTGTAAATTTAAGGAAATTAGTTGTGTCCCCTATATATTCAATAAATTCGTTTAATTTTTCGAAGCTTCCAGTCCAAAAAATTATGATGTCATCCAAGAACCTTCTATATAGTTTACAGTATTTTAAATAACTTGAAGGAAAAATGTACTTATCCTCCCAATTGGCCAGGACTAAATTGGCAAAAGTAGGTGCACAGGCTGCTCCCATCGCCACTCCTTTGGTTTGTTGGAAGAACTCTCCCTTGTGGACTAGGAAATTGTTTTTTAGTATTAAGTCCATCAAGCCCGTGCACACTACTTTGTCCTCAAATGTCAATTTTTTGTCCCAAAATACTTCTTCCTCAAACATATGAATCCCTTCTTCATATGGTATTGAACCAAATAGGTCCACTACATCAATGGTCACAAACAAAATATCCTTATCAAATAACTCGGGTTCGAGTGTCCTTAATAGATCCCAAGAATCCCGTAAAATGGCCCTTTTATTTTTCCAAATGTGTTTAGTTTTAACATCGACAAACTTGGCCAAAGTTGTAGTTTTAGACCCCTCTGCTGACACTATCGGCCTAAAAGGGGGGTCATCACATTTCTTGTGGATTTTCAGTATCCCGAAAATGACTGGTATTTTAGGTTTGTTGTTTTTTAAAAAAGAGCACATTTTTTCATCCAAGACTTTTTCCGTTACCATATCTGTTAGTGTCATATCAATCTTACTATATGCTAAATTTATCTCATTTCGAGAAACAACCTTATATTTCGTTTCGTCCCTAAGGATATCATTCATTTTACCTTCATATTCCATAGACTCCATTATGACAATTCCTCCGCCCTTATCGGGCTTCATAACTCTAATCCCCTTATTATTTTTCAAGTCTTCCAAGCTTTTTCTCTCTCTCTCACCCAAGTTATTAACATATTTAACCCTTTTATCTAATTTTTTGATACCTTCTTCCATAACATTCTCAAAATTCTTAAGTTGTGCATGTACGGGGTGGATTAAAGACAGACTTGTTTTTTAGTATTCGTTGTTCCTCAGTTGTGTGTATAGTTCTCCTATCTATACCATATTCTTCGTTCCTATATAATAATTCTAAGTTCATTTTCCTTAGAAATAATTTTATATCTAGTATTGTTTGTACTCTTTCCCCTCTCCGTGTTGGTATAAATTTGAACCCTTTCTCCATTAGTGAAAAATGTTCCTTTGTGAGTTGTATGTTACTAAAATTATATATTGTAAATGCATTTAAGGTGTACTTATTGCCATCTTGCTCTATATCATCATTCCTTTCGTTAATATGGACGGGGGTTTCTATCTCCTGTACTGCCCCTTTCCTCTTAGCCCCCCTCCTTGAAAATCCCCAAAATTCCTTTCTTTTGGGCTCCTTTCATCCTGTTGTATTTCTTGTGTTGGAAAATCATTATCATAGTCAAAATTATGTGTGTCCAAGTTATATGTTTCTCTTTGATATTCCCTGTAAGCTGTATTATTTCTCCTTGCCCATTTGTGTCTATTGGTTTTCTGATGTGGGGGGGCTGAGTTATTAACCGGGTTGGGGTAGCTGATATTGTTCTCATACTCCATAATGTCTCTTCTTAATTTTTCCGTCTTTCTTGCCACTAGTCCTATACATTTTTGTTCTATCTCCGCTTTAATGTTGAAATATTTCTGTTTCTCCTCTTTAATTTCAAAAATCAGGTCTTCCTTTATGTGTGAATCTAGTTCACTTATTTGGTCATTAATTAAATCAAGATTCCTTTCATTCTCCTCAATAATGCATCTGACAATATCCATACCACACTTATTAAAACTTTCACTAAATCCTTGTGAAATACAGAACCTATCTGCACGTTGTTGGGATATTTCCATGTATGTAGTCCCTTAGGCACTATACAACGATGCAGACATTCCTTTAAGTAACCATTCTCAATTGTGATAGCTTTATATTTATACATTAGTTTAGAAAAGCTATCCATTTTTTTACTAAAGGATTCTATATTAGCAGTCCGTTTACTATTTTGGTCAGTAAATTTAAAGTCATATGGCTCTTTGAGCCATTTGTTCATCTCCAAAGTATTGGGGATGGAAAAAGTACCTTGTTGTGACCGCTCCTACGGTTCGCTGACATCAAAGCCGTCATTTTCGGCATTCTGGAAAATGATGGGCGTAGCTGCGGGGTTAAAAGATGCACCTTTCGGTTCAATCCCTTCACCGTTACTTCTTTCCCCGTCTGGGCAATGTCTTTTCCTTTTTGTTTGCAGTTGGCATGTTCCCTGCCCGTCGATTTATCTTCCCACTTCCGGATGCTGTGTACGTACCACTATTGCCTCACAAAGAGGCGTCAGCAAGTCAACTAAAGCCGTTAGTTGTCCTATTAGTCTCCTTGCCTGGCTGCCTTCGTCATTGCCTGGCTGAGTGTCCTTATCCTTCTCCATACCGCTCTCTGAAACCACGAAAATGTAAAACAATGGTCAGCTTCCCTTGGTGTCACCAAAATCAAAAACAAAAACAAAAATGAAGAAGCCAGGAAGAATAAGGAACAGTCGATTCCAATTGTCAGTCTGTATGAACGCTTTATTAAAAACTGCGTTTTCGTCTAGTAATAGACTTCCTCAGATAAAACAACCTCTGCCACATTTTCTTTTTATACTAATTAATTATTCCAAATCCAATCATCCCTCTTCATCCATTTACAAATTAATGAATCAAAATCAACTATTATAAAACCTCATTGAATGAGTTTGTCCATAAAACCACATGTTCCTTAGTACAAATAAATCTAGTAAAAAACATTTTTTCATGAAACATTTAAAAACTTGGGATTTTCATTTTATGTTAGATATGTTTATAACCATTTTTTCATAAAGTGCAGATGCATTTATTGAGTTTAAATCAATAATTTCATGTGGAAACCTGTATATCCAGTCGTGGGGGGTTAGCGCCATCTAGTGACAATTTATGATGTCTCTTTTACTATTTTGCTCTAGCTGCATTAAGCTTTAATAGTGGTAGTATAGAGATATTTTCGTTCAAGCCGGGGGTTCTATTGGCCTCCAAGGCTACTTGCCACCACAGTTCCTTATACCCGATATTCTCCTCCCATGGGCCACCTCTAATATCTATTTTAACTTGGTCCAACACAAAAAAAACATATTCATACCCTTTACATACCCTTGTATGTCTAAATAATGAATTAGTGTCCTTCCCTTTCCTAATATCATACGTATGTTCATAGATCCTCTTTTTTAAGGATCTTTCTGTTTTACCTACGTAGTAGGAAGGACACTTTTTGCAAATTACTAGGTACACCAGGCTTCTCGATTCACAATTAAAGTACCCCTTACTGTACAACCATAAATCTCTACTTTCCAAATATATTTTCTCACAATTTGTAACCAATTCACATTGTTTACATTTTCCACACTTAAATGTCCCCACCTTACTTGAATTTGCTCTGTCCCCTATTCTTAAGTTTCTACTATTCCCCATTTCTAATATGTTTTTTATATTTGGGGGATTCTTATACACTACTTTTGGGTTTGATTCTATTAGTCCATTTAAATCAGTGAAAACCTTAAATCTCTCCCATTCTTTCTGAAATAGTGCTCTTACTTTTTTATTGAGACTATTATATTCTAATACTAATGATTGTTCATAATTTTCATTTTGCACACTTATGTTTTCGTTATAGTCCGTTGACGTTTCTTTTATACCTGTTATAGGTTTAAACCTTCCACTTCTTGCATTTGTTACCTCAGTCCTAAGCTTGTTAATAAAATCCTTGGGGTATCCCCTATCTGTGAACATCCTCTCCAGCTTGTCACATTCTTTAATATAATCTCTGTCTGATGTTGTCATCCTTGACCCTCTAATAAACTGGCCCTTGACCAAATTCCTTTTACAGTGTATTGGATGTTCACTGTCAAAATGAAGGCAGAAGTTGACATATGTTGTCTTTCTGTATACCCTGGTCTCAAAAGAGTTGGTTGTTTTCAATATTTCTACATCTAAGTAAGCAATGCTGTCATAGGATGTGTTGTGTGTAAATTTAAGGAAATTAGTTGTGTCCCTATATATTCAATAAATTCGTTTAATTTTTCGAAGCTTCCAGTCCAAAAAATTATGATGTCATCCAAGAACCTTCTATATAGTTTACAGTATTTTAAATAACTTGAAGGAAAAATGTACTTATCCTCCCAATTGGCCAGGACTAAATTGGCAAAAGTAGGTGCACAGGCTGCTCCCATCGCCACTCCTTTGGTTTGTTGGAAGAACTCTCCCTTGTGGACTAGGAAATTGTTTTTTAGTATTAAGTCCATCAAGCCCGTGCACACTACTTTGTCCTCAAATGTCAATTTTTTGTCCCAAAATACTTCTTCCTCAAACATATGAATCCCTTCTTCATATGGTATTGAACCAAATAGGTCCACTACATCAATGGTCACAAACAAAATATCCTTATCAAATAACTCGGGTTCGAGTGTCCTTAATAGATCCCAAGAATCCTGTAAAATGGCCCTTTTATTTTTCCAAATGTGTTTAGTTTTAACATCGACAAACTTGGCCAAAGTTGTAGTTTTAGACCCCTCTGCTGACACTATCGGCCTAAAAGGGGGGTCATCACATTTCTTGTGGATTTTCAGTATCCCGAAAATGACTGGTATTTTAGGTTTGTTGGTTTTTAAAAAAGAGCACATTTTTTCATCCAAGACTTTTTCCGTTACCATATCTGTTAGTGTCATATCAATCTTACTATATGCTAAATTTATCTCATTTCGAGAAACAACCTTATATTTCGTTTCGTCCCTAAGGATATCATTCATTTTACCTTCATATTCCATAGACTCCATTATGACAATTCCTCCGCCCTTATCGGGCTTCATAACTCTAATCCCCTTATTATTTTTCAAGTCTTCCAAGCTTTTTCTCTCTCTCTCACCCAAGTTATTAACATATTTAACCCTTTTATCTAATTTTTTGATACCTTCTTCCATAACATTCTCAAAATTCTTAAGTTGTGCATGTACGGGGTGGATTAAAGACAGACTTGTTTTTTAGTATTCGTTGTTCCTCAGTTGTGTGTATAGTTCTCCTATCTATACCATATTCTTCGTTCCTATATAATAATTCTAAGTTCATTTTCCTTAGAAATAATTTTATATCTAGTATTGTTTGTACTCTTTCCCCTCTCCGTGTTGGTATAAATTTGAACCCTTTCTCCATTAGTGAAAAATGTTCCTTTGTGAGTTGTATGTTACTAAAATTATATATTGTAAATGCATTTAAGGTGTACTTATTGCCATCTTGCTCTATATCATCATTCCTTTCGTTAATATGGACGGGGGTTTCTATCTCCTGTACTGCCCCTTTCCTCTTAGCCCCCCTCTCCCTTGAAAATCCCCAAAATTCCTTTCTTTTGGGCTCCTTTCATCCTGTTGTATTTCTTGTGTTGGAAAATCATTATCATAGTCAAAATTATGTGTGTCCAAGTTATATGTTTCTCTTTGATATTCCCTGTAAGCTGTATTATTTCTCCTTGCCCATTTGTGTCTATTGGTTTTCTGATGTGGGGGGGCTGAGTTATTAACCGGGTTGGGGTAGCTGATATTGTTCTCATACTCCATAATGTCTCTTCTTAATTTTTCCGTCTTTCTTGCCACTAGTCCTATACATTTTTGTTCTATCTCCGCTTTAATGTTGAAATATTTCTGTTTCTCCTCTTTAATTTCAAAAATCAGGTCTTCCTTTATGTGTGAATCTAGTTCACTTATTTGGTCATTAATTAAATCAAGATTCCTTTCATTCTCCTCAATAATGCATCTGACAATATCCATACCACACTTATTAAAAACTTTCACTAAATCCTTGTGAAATACAGAACCTATCTGCACGTTGTTGGGATATTTCCATGTATGTAGTCCCTTAGGCACTATACAACGATGCAGACATTCCTTTAAGTAACCATTCTCAATTGTGATAGCTTTATATTTATACATTAGTTTAGAAAAGCTATCCATTTTTTTACTAAAGGATTCTATATTAGCAGTCCGTTTACTATTTTGGTCAGTAAATTTAAAGTCATATGGCTCTTTGAGCCATTTGTTCATCTCCAAAGTATTGGGGATGGAAAAAGTACCTTGTTGTGACCGCTCCTACGGTTCGCTGACATCAAAGCCGTCGTTTTCGGCATTCTGGAAAATGATGGGCGTAGCTGCGGGGTTAAAAGATGCACCTTTCGGTTCAATCCCTTCACCGTTACTTCTTTCCCCGTCTGGGCAATGTCTTTTCCTTTTTGTTTGCAGTTGGCATGTTCCCTGCCCGTCGATTTATCTTCCCACTTCCGGATGCTGTGTACGTACCACTATTGCCTCACAAAGAGGCGTCAGCAAGTCAACTAAAGCCGTTAGTTGTCCTATTAGTCTCCTTGCCTGGCTGCCTTCGTCATTGCCTGGCTGAGTGTCCTTATCCTTCTCCATACCGCTCTCTGAAACCACGAAAATGTAAAACAATGGTCAGCTTCCCTTGGTGTCACCAAAATCAAAAACAAAAACAAAAATGAAGAAGCCAGGAAGAATAAGGAACAGTCGATTCCAATTGTCAGTCTGTATGAACGCTTTATTAAAACTGCGTTTTCGTCTAGTAATAGACTTCCTCAGATAAAACAACCTCTGCCACATTTTCTTTTTATACTAATTAATTATTCCAAATCCAATCATCCCTCTTCATCCATTTACAAATTAATGAATCAAAATCAACTATTATAAAACCTCATTGAATGAGTTTGTCCATAAAACCACATGTTCCTTAGTACAAATAAATCTAGTAAAAAACATTTTTTCATGAAACATTTAAAAACTTGGGATTTTCATTTTATGTTAGATATGTTTATAACCATTTTTTCATAAAGTGCAGATGCATTTATTGAGTTTAAATCAATAATTTCATGTGGAAACCTGTATATCCAGTCGTGGGGGGTTAGCGCCATCTAGTGACAATTTATGATGTCTCTTTTACTATTTTGCTCTAGCTGCATTAAGCTTTAATAGTGGTAGTATAGAGATATTTTCGTTCAAGCCGGGGGTTCTATTGGCCTCCAAGGCTACTTGCCACCACAGTTCCTTATACCCGATATTCTCCTCCCATGGGCCACCTCTAATATCTATTTTAACTTGGTCCAACACAAAAAAAACATATTCATACCCTTTACATACCCTTGTATGTCTAAATAATGAATTAGTGTCCTTCCCTTTCCTAATATCATACGTATGTTCATAGATCCTCTTTTTAAGGATCTTTCTGTTTTACCTACGTAGTAGGAAGGACACTTTTTGCAAATTACTAGGTACACCAGGCTTCTCGATTCACAATTAAAGTACCCCTTACTGTACAACCATAAATCTCTACTTTCCAAATATATTTTCTCACAATTTGTAACCAATTCACATTGTTTACATTTTCCACACTTAAATGTCCCCACCTTACTTGAATTTGCTCTGTCCCCTATTCTTAAGTTTCTACTATTCCCCTTTTCTTATATGTTTTTATATTTGGGGGATTCTTATACACTACTTTTGGGTTTGATTCTATTAGTCCATTTAAATCAGTGAAAACCTTAAATCTCTCCCATTCTTTCTGAAATAGTGCTCTTACTTTTTATTGAGACTATTATATTCTAATACTAATGATTGTTCATAATTTTCATTTTGCACACTTATGTTTTCGTTATAGTCCGTTGGCGTTTCTTTTATACCTGTTATAGGTTTAAACCTTCCACTTCTTGCATTTGTTACCTCAGTCCTAAGCTTGTTAATAAAATCCTTGGGGTATCCCTATCTGTGAACATCCTCTCCAGCTTGTCACATTCTTTAATATAATCCCTGTCTGATGTTGTCATCCTTGACCCTCTAATAAACTGGCCCTTGACCAAATTCCTTTTACAGTGTATTGGATGTTCACTGTCAAAATGAAGGCAGAAGTTGACATATGTTGTCTTTCTGTATACCCTGGTCTCAAAAGAGTTGGTTGTTTTCAATATTTCTACATCTAAGTAAGCAATGCTGTCATAGGATGTGTTGTGTGTAAATTTAAGGAAATTAGTTGTGTCCCTATATATTCAATAAATTCGTTTAATTTTTCGAAGCTTCCAGTCCAAAAAATTATGATGTCATCCAAGAACCTTCTATATAGTTTACAGTATTTTAAATAACTTGAAGGAAAAATGTACTTATCCTCCCAATTGGCCAGGACTAAATTGGCAAAAGTAGGTGCACAGGCTGCTCCCATCGCCACTCCTTTGGTTTGTTGGAAGAACTCTCCCTTGTGGACTAGGAAATTGTTTTTTAGTATTAAGTCCATCAAGCCCGTGCACACTACTTTGTCCTCAAATGTCAATTTTTTGTCCCAAAATACTTCTTCCTCAAACATATGAATCCCTTCTTCATATGGTATTGAACCAAATAGGTCCACTACATCAATGGTCACAAACAAAATATCCTTATCAAATAACTCGGGTTCGAGTGTCCTTAATAGATCCCAAGAATCCTGTAAAATGGCCCTTTTATTTTTCCAAATGTGTTTAGTTTTAACATCGACAAACTTGGCCAAAGTTGTAGTTTTAGACCCCTCTGCTGACACTATCGGCCTAAAAGGGGGGTCATCACATTTCTTGTGGATTTTCAGTATCCCGAAAATGACTGGTATTTTAGGTTTGTTGGTTTTAAAAGAGCACATTTTTCATCCAAGACTTTTTCCGTTACCATATCTGTTAGTGTCATATCAATCTTACTATATGCTAAATTTATCTCATTTAGAAACAACCTTATATTTCGTTTCGTCCCTAAGGATATCATTCATTTTACCTTCATATTCCATAGACTCCATTATGACAATTCCTCCGCCCTTATCGGGCTTCATAACTCTAATCCCCTTATTATTTTTCAAGTCTTCCAAGCTTTTTCTCTCTCTCTCACCCAAGTTATTAACATATTTAACCCTTTTATCTAATTTTTTGATACCTTCTTCCATAACATTCTCAAAATTCTTAAGTTGTGCATGTACGGGGTGGATTAAAGACAGACTTGTTTTTTAGTATTCGTTGTTCCTCAGTTGTGTGTATAGTTCTCCTATCTATACCATATTCTTCGTTCCTATACAATAATTCTAAGTTCATTTTCCTTAGAAATAATTTTATATCTAGTATTGTTTGTACTCTGTCCCCTCTCCGTGTTGGTATAAATTTGAACCCTTTCTCCATTAGTGAAAAATGTTCCTTTGTGAGTTGTATGTTACTAAAATTATATATTGTAAATGCATTTAAGGTGTACTTATTGCCATCTTGTTCTATATCGTCATTCCTTTCGTTAATATGGACGGGGGTTTCTATCTCCTGTACTGCCCCTTTCCTCTTAGCCCCCCTCTCCCTTGAAAATCCCCAAAATTCCTTTCTTTTGGGCTCCTTTCATCCTGTTGTATTTCTAGTGTTGGAAAATCATTATCATAGTCAAAATTATGTGTGTCCAAGTTATATGTTTCTCTTTGATATTCCCTGTAAGCTGTATTATTTCTCCTTGCCCATTTGTGTCTATTGGTTTTCTGATGTGGGGGGGCTGAGTTATTAACCGGGTTGGGGTAGCTGATATTGTTCTCATACTCCATAATGTCTCTTCTTAATTTTTCCGTCTTTCTTGCCACTAGTCCTATGCATTTTTGTTCAATCGCCCCTTTAATTTTGAAATATTTCTGTTTCTCCTCTTTAATTTCAAAAATCAGGTCTTCCTTTATGTGTGAATCTAGTTCACTTATTTGGTCATTAATTAAATCAAGATTCCTTTCATTCTCCTCAATAATGCATCTGACAATATCCATACCACACTTATTAAAAACTTTCACTAAATCCTTGTGAAATACAGAACCTATCTGCACGTTGTTGGGATATTTCCATGTATGTAGTCCCTTAGGCACTATACAACGATGCAGACATTCCTTTAAGTAACCATTCTCAATTGTGATAGCTTTATATTTATACATTAGTTTAGAAAAGCTATCCATTTTTTTACTAAAGGATTCTATATTAGCAGTCCGTTTACTATTTTGGTCAGTAAATTTAAAGTCATATGGCTCTTTGAGCCATTTGTTCATCTCCAAAGTATTGGGGATGGAAAAAGTACCTTGTTGTGACCGCTCCTGCGGTTCGCTGACATCAAAGCCGTCATTTTCGGCATCCTGGAAAATGATGGGCGTAGCTGCGGGGTTGAAAGATGCACCTTTCGGTTCGATCCCTTCATCGTTGCTCCTTTTCCCGTCTGGGCAGTGCCTTTTCCTTTTCGTTTGAGGTTGGCGCGTCCCCTGCCCGTTGATGTCTCTCCCCACTTCCGGATGCTGTGTGCGTACCACTATTGCCTCACAAAGAGGCGTCAGCAAGTCAACCAGAGCCGTTAGTTGTCCTATTAGTCTCCTTGCCTGGCTGCCTTCGTCATTGCCTGGCTGAGTGTCCTTATCCTTCTCCATACCGCTCTCTGAAACCACGAAAATGTAAAACAATGGTCAGCTTCCCTTGGTGTCACCAAAATCAAAAACAAAAACAAAAATGAAGAAGCCAGGAAGAATAAGGAACAGTCGATTCCAATTGTCAGTCTGTATGAACGCTTTATTAAAAAACTGCGTTTTCGTCTAGTAATAGACTTCCTCAGATAAAACAACCTCTGCCACATTTTCTTTTTATACTAATTAATTATTCCAAATCCAATCATCCCTCTTCATCCATTTACAAATTAACAAATCAAAATCAACTATTATAAAACCTCATTGAATGAGTTTGTCCATAAAACCACATGTTCCTTAGTACAAATAAATCTAGTAAAAAACATTTTTTCATGAAACATTTAAAAACGTGGGATTTTCATTTTATGTTAGATATGTTTATAACCATTTTTTCATAAAGTGCAGATGCATTTATTGTGTTTAAATCAATAATTTCATGTGGAAACCTGTATATCCAGTCGTGGGGGGGTTAGCGCCATCTAGTGACAATTTATGATGTCTCTTTTACTATTTTGCTCTAGCTGCATTAAGCTTTAATAGTGGTAGTATAGAGATATTTTCGTTCAAGCCGGGGGTTCTATTGGCCTCCAAGGCTACTTGCCACCACAGTTCCTTATACCCGATATTCTCCTCCCATGGGCCACCTCTAATATCTATTTTAACTTGGTCCAACACAAAAAAACCATATTCATACCCTTTACATACCCTTGTATGTCTAAATAATGCATTAGTGTCCTTCCCTTTCCTAATATCATACGTATGTTCATAGATCCTCTTTTTTAAGGATCTTTCTGTTTTACCTACGTAGTAGGAAGGACACTTTTTGCAAATTACTAGGTACACCAGGCTTCTCGATTCACAATTAAAGTACCCCTTACTGTACAACCATAAATCTCTACTTTCCAAATATATTTTCTCACAATTTGTAACCAATTCACATTGTTTACATTTTCCACACTTAAATGTCCCCACCTTACTTGAATTTGCTCTGTCCCCTATTCTTAAGTTTCTACTATTCCCCATTTCTAATATGTTTTTTATATTTGGGGGATTCTTATACACTACTTTTGGGTTTGATTCTATTAGTCCATTTAAATCAGTGAAAACCTTAAATCTCTCCCATTCTTTCTGAAATAGTGCTCTTACTTTTTTATTGAGACTATTATATTCTAATACTAATGATTGTTCATAATTTTCATTTTGCACACTTATGTTTTCGTTATAGTCCGTTGACGTTTCTTTTATACCTGTTATAGGTTTAAACCTTCCACTTCTTGCATTTGTTACCTCAGTCCTAAGCTTGTTAATAAAATCCTTGGGGTATCCCCTATCTGTGAACATCCTCTCCAGCTTGTCACATTCTTTAATATAATCCCTGTCTGATGTTGTCATCCTTGACCCTCTAATAAACTGGCCCTTGACCAAATTCCTTTTACAGTGTATTGGATGTTCACTGTCAAAATGAAGGAAGGAGTTGACATATGTTGTCTTTCTGTATACCCTGGTCTCAAAAGAGTTGGTTGTTTTCAATATTTCTACATCTAAGTAAGCAATGCTGTCATAGGATGTGTTGTGTGTAAATTTAAGGAAATTAGTTGTGTCCCTATATATTCAATAAATTCGTTTAATTTTTCGAAGCTTCCAGTCCAAAAAATTATGATGTCATCCAAGAACCTTCTATATAGTTTACAGTATTTTAAATAACTTGAAGGAAAAATGTACTTATCCTCCCAATTGGCCAGGACTAAATTGGCAAAAGTAGGTGCACAGGCTGCTCCCATCGCCACTCCTTTGGTTTGTTGGAAGAACTCTCCCTTGTGGACTAGGAAATTGTTTTTTAGTATTAAGTCCATCAAGCCCGTGCACACTACTTTGTCCTCAAATGTCAATTTTTTGTCCCAAAATACTTCTTCCTCAAACATACGAATCCCTTCTTCATATGGTATTGAACCAAATAGGTCCACTACATCAATGGTCACAAACAAAATATCCTTATCAAATAACTCGGGTTCGAGTGTCCTTAATAGATCCCAAGAATCCTGTAAAATGGCCCTTTTATTTTTCCAAATATGTTTAGTTTTAACATCGACAAACTTGGCCAAAGTTGTAGTTTTGGACCCCTCTGCTGACACTATAACTTTCCATACTCGTCATTGTTGTGAGTTAGAACCATTTTGGTGGAGCACTACCTGTTTCCATTCCAGGTGCAGAGGCAGCCCAGAGAAACAATGAGGCAGATGCAGGCAGAAGGAGATGATGGAGTAGTGAAAGAAATGAAGGAGAAAGAAAATATTGAGACTAGAGGATATGTACACGATTCTGAGGAAATGTTTTAAAGACACCTTTCTGATGGAGATGTGTCAGCAAATAATGGACATATAACTACAACCCTCCAGTCACGAGGGTTCAGGAACGATTTACTTAAAGAAATGGTGGTGCAGAGTGAGTCAGAAAATAAAGGAGACGATTCCCAGGGGTCATTATGGAGAAAATACAAAAGTAAGATGCAGAGACAATCCTTAAGAATAGTGGTGAGATGGAAAAAAAAACATATGCTGAAAAAGTAAAAGAAGGCCAACTGGAGTAGCAGAAAAGAAGGCAGAAGAAAATGAAAAATGGAAGTAAGTGGTAAGGATTTAAAGTAAATAAGACAAAGAAATGGACAGGTATGAAGTGTGGGACACTTTCATAGTGTCTTTGGGTGTAAAAGCACAAAGTAAGAGCATTTATTCTTATTAACAAGGACACATTTTGTGACATTATATTTGCAACTGTTTTTTCAATGGAATTTTTTTTGGAGAAGATGAAAAAAAGAAAGACTGTAACCCATAGAATCTTTCTGTGATAAAAGCACTTAAGAGGGAAACAAAAAAGATTCATGTACAATTTCAAACAGAAGTAGAAAGAGAAACTTTGAAAGGATGTTTGAAAGCTTTATGTAAAGATATATTGGACTCTGCAAAAGTTTATGACAAAAGGGATTTGTAGACTGGCTGGGACTATAATATTGTGTTAAAAATAGAAAAAGAACAAATTATACATTTACCAAGCATGATAAATGTGGAGGGGAATGGGGGTGTTGTAAAATATGTGGACAATCCAAAAGATGTTTTTTTCCTTTGTTGCGGAAAAGAAGGGCATTTGATAAGTGACTGTGACAAAAGAAAATGTTATATTTGTGGTGAAATGGGACATGATGCAAAACAAATGTGAATTGAAATGTTATAAGTGTAACAGATTTGGACATTAATGGATGGATTGCAAAAATGAAAATAGTAAAAAGGAAAAAGAAAGAGAAGAAAATGAACAAAGAGAAGACATTTTAGAAGTAGTAGAAATAGAAGAAAAATTAAATAAGAAAAATACTAATAAACAGGACAGAGAAGAAGGTTCTGAAATAAGTGACAAAGAAGACATAAACTGGGAGGTAGTAAAAGGTAAAAAAAGAACTGCATTGGTGAAAGGGTAAAAAACAGAAAAAGAAAATTTAAAGGGATAAGTACAAAAAAAAAAAAGAAAGGAAATGGATGAAAAAAGAATACATACAGCTAAACATTGGGGCTTGGTATAATGGTTATGATGTCTGACTCACAGACACACAGGTAAAGTATTTATTATCCCTTATGGAAAGGAAATTAGTTAAGCTTATAATGGTCTATTAAGAAAGCTAGTCTAGTAGCTAGCTATGAACTTAAGAAGCTGTGAATCTAAGGAAAGGGGTAAATGAAAATTTAGACTGCTTTCTGTAAATGTGAATAGCATTAAGAATATAATAAGAACAAAAGGAATTTTGGGTTAGTGTAATACATATGATGTATATGTAATTATGTTAGAATAGAATAGATTTTTTACAAATGAAGAAAGATTACAAACAGCACAACTATGGAGAGGAAAGTTAATCTGGAATTTTGGAAATGACAGATGTTCTGGTTTAACCATATTCCACAGAAATACAGTACAAATATTAGATGAAACTTTAGCAAAAATGGGAAGATTAACCACTGTAGATTAAAAATGTAAAGAACAAGTATATAGAATTATAACATTATATGCTTATACTAACTGTAGAGAAAGGAAAAAGCATATTCCATCAAAGTTTAGACTATGTAGTAATAAATATAAATATTATAATAACTGGAGACATTAATTATGATTAGGCAAGCATAAAAAGAAAGGAAAAGATATAAGAAAAATGTTAGAAGTTATAAGATGTGGTCAGTTAAAACTTTGGGACACAAATTTATAGACTTAAAAGGGGCTATGTATAGAACTGAAATAGATTATTTTATAGTATCAGAAGGTTTAGTTATAGGAGAAGGAGAGGCAGTTGAAACAGGATTTTCTGAGCATCTTGAAATATGGCTAGAGGTAAAAGAAAACAAGGAATATGTAAAACAGGCAAAGGAATAAAAACTTTAAATGAAAAAGCATGGAATGAAGAAGGAAAGAGATTAGTAATACAGTTATGGAAAGATCATATTACTATGAGAACATTTTATAAACATTAAAACAAAAACCAGTCCAATTATGTAATAGTGAAAACCAGATCCCAGCAGCCAGCAGAAGCAAGTCTTGTAGAGAGAATTAAATATTTGGACGTCCACAAAAGTTAAAAAATGCAATTTATTCTGACAGAAAATACGTAAGCACTTTCACGGTTCTGAAAAGACCGCTTCATCAGACAGTTACATTGTTTCAAACAAAGCCCTTTTGAATTCTACACAATACATCACATGACCTTCAGTGTGCTTGCACCTTAAAGGGATATGTCCCTTAACATATCACTCATGATGTTAAAACAGTATTTATTATTGTATAAAAAACATTTCTTAATAAATACATTATCATTTAGACCCATAGCCTGATGGGCACCCAACCTTAAAAGCCACTCTAATTCAGCCACCTCAGTACAGTTAGTTATATCACCACCATGCATATCATCATGTATAACATGTAAGCCTTGAAACAAAAAAGTGTGATTTTCATCTGTCTGTAAAGTGTGTTTGGCCAAAGCACTATATTCATAGCCTTTGCGAGTGCAATAAATGTGACATGAGGAATTTAAAACAAAGATTGTGTCATCAGAGTGTAAAGGTTCCATCTATTTTCGGAACTAGTGGTACAACAAAGTGTAATCATTGTAATTTTTGTCAATTTATTGATGAGTCCAGATATTTTCGGCACCCTGAAACATGTCACCTGTGCAGCATCAGGGCTAGTGCCAGTTGCTCTATGGGGAACGTTGTTTATTTGGCTCACTGTTGTAGGTGTTTTAAATTTTATGTAGGGAAAACTAATAGAAGTCTTAAAGAAAGGATTAGGGATCACATTTATTGCACTCACAAAGGCTATGAATATAGTGCTTTGGCCAAACACACTTTACAGACAGATGAAAATCACACTTTTTTGTTTCAAGTCTTACATGTTATACATGATGATATGCGTGGTGGTGATATAACTAACCGTACTGAGGTGGCTGAATTAGAGTGGATTTTAAGGTTGGGTGCCCATCAGGCTATGGGTCTTAATGATAATGTACCCCTTAAACCTGTGCTGAAGGCACGGAGACTGAGGCACTAGGGGTCCACTAAATATATGTTCTTTAAATGTATGCTCTATATATTTTATCAATACCTGCTGAGTGGCACAGCACTTTGATATACTTTATGTATATACTTCTCAGTTATAGAATTACTGCAACTGCAGATGTTGCTTTATGAACATCACAGGCTGCTGCTAATATGTTTACTTGGAGGCAGTTGTTTATTTTGATTTATTTTTTATTATTTTTTATTATATTATACTTATGGTCAGCACTGATGTATTAATTTTATTATTTGAATCATTCTTATAGGAGTGATGTATTTATTAAGAAATGTTTTTTATACAATAATAAATACTGTTTTAACATCATGACTGATATGTTAAGGGACATATCCCTTTAAGGTGCAAGCACACTGAAGGTCATGTGATGTATTGTGTAGAATTCAAAAGGGCTTTCTTTGAAACAATGCAACTGTCTGATGAAGCGGTCTTTTCAGAACCGTGAAAGTGCTTACGTATTTTCTGTCAGAATAAATTGCATTTTTTAACTTTTGTGGACTTCCATGTACTTAATTCTCTCTACAAGACTTGATTCTGCTGGCTGCTGGGATCTGGTTTTCACTATTTTATAAACATTGGTCTGCATGGTGGATGATATTTAAGGAAAAAATATAAAAATCTGTTTTACAGTAGCAGTGTGATATAAGAATAGTAGAGAAAGAAAAATATAAAAGAACATATAACAATGCATTGGAAGATTTAGAATATAATGACGGAAAGTACTTTGAGAAAGACAAATAATTATATGATAGAAATCAAGAACAAATACAAGAATTGTTATATCAACAAATGTATTTTTACAACGAAAAAGATAAGAAGCATTGGGATACTTAAGCCGATTAATAAAGAAAGATGGTAGTGTAATTGAAATAAATAAAAAAAAATAACTCAAGAAAAGATTATGAATAGTATAGTAAATATGTACAAGAAATGTTTAAGGAAAAAAGAAGGTAGTGATAAAAGATGGAAAGTAAAAAAAGTTAACAGAAAAAGAGAATAAAGAGTTGGAAGAGGCGATTTCTTTAAATGATAAAGTATTAGCACAAGTAAATATACATTTGGCTGCAGGTCTAGATGGAGTAGGGTATGAAATATATAAAAATTGAAGGGATTGACAAAAATATATATTTTTTAAAGATTTTGAATGAACAGTTAAATGAAGGTTTTATATATAAAAAGTTATGTAGTGGAATGCTTAAATTCATATGGAAGAAGGAAGATAGAAGAGAATTAAAAAAATTGAGACCAACAGTATTGAATAATAATGATGTTAAAATAATACAAAAGGGATTTGAAACTAAAATGGAAAATATTGAAGATAGCATATATAGTATAAAGGGGAAGGATTGTCAAGAATTATTAAAGATAGTTAGAGAAACTGTGGATGATATTATGAACAGAGAAGAAGAAGCAAAAATCATTATAGGAGACTTTAATAAGGCATTTAACACAAATGGACATGGAATCTTATGGGTAATAATGAAAGAATATAATATAAGTGAAAAAATAAAGAATTATTTATATCAACTTGTAGTAATAGTAAAGTACGGCGCAGTGGTGCAGCGGTAGTGTTGTCGCCTCACAGAAAGAGGTTCTCCAGTTCTATTCTCGGCTGGGATGCCTTCTGTGTGGAGACTGCATGTCCTCTCTGCATTCATGTGGGTTTCCTTTGGGTGCTCCGGTTTCCTCCCATGTTACAAAGACATGTGTCTGCAGCATTTCTCCCTGGGCCTCTGCTGAAAATTGGCTCGTTCCAAGTTGGACTTTGCCAGCTAACAAAGCGTCAAATAAATAAAATTAAAAAAAGTAGAAATACTTGTAAATGGCTGGTTAAGCCAAGAGGTACAGATGAAAACTGGTTCATAGGTTCATAGGTGTGCACTAGGCTAATGGCCCTGGGGCCTTTACAAGCCTAGTCATAGGATCGCCCTAGCACAATTCCACCCAACTTTAGTTCCCAGTGCCTCTGTCGAGTAGAGCCACTGGCGTTATCCTCAGGGTGAATTTTCTGTTTCCCATCCACTCATCAAGACTCCTCTTGAAGAAGGTCAGCGAGGTGCTCTGCTTGGCATGTATGGGAAGTCTGTTACATAGCATGGGCAGTCTCTGGGCTATGAACCTGTCCCTCCAACATGTTCTGTTAATTGTGGTAATGAGGTTGAGGTCTCTGGAGCATGTGGTGCGGAGGGATTTGGATTTCTTTAGATGTAGCATTTCTAACAGAGCTGGGTCAGACATGGCTTTGTAAGTCAAGCAGAGATCGCCTCTAAGTAGGTGATATGAGACAGAGAATAGTTGGAGTTTTTTGAGTCTGTCCATATAGGACAAATGTTTAAGGCCTAGGATCCTCTTTGTGAGGTACTTTTGTGGCCTCTCCAGTTTTTGCAGGTGTCTAGTGAGGTATATGCCAAATGGGGCATTGCATTTGATGATTGGTCTAATTGGCCTAATGAGGGAAGAGTAGAGGGAGACAATGATGTCTTTCTTCCTGGATGCAAAACCCTTAGTAATGAGATGTGCCACATAGAAGGACTTTCTGGCCACAGTGGCAATGTGATTATCAAAAGATAGGTTGCTGTCAACCTGTGTTCCCAAATCTCTTATAGCACCTTCTGTGTTCAGTGGACTACCATCATTCTGGTAATTCATGGGAACTGGGTTTTTCCCACAGGTGATGATGACACATTTTTTTGGTATTGTGCTTAAGGCAATGGTTCTGACACCAGTTCTGTAGGATGTCAACATCATTTGGGGAGTTAATAAAAGCTCTGAACTTGCAATTGTCTGCAAACTTTGTCAGCCAGAGTCCCTTCGTGTTGGCCTGGACTTCAGAGAAGTAGATACCAAACAGGAGAGGACCCAGGACCGAACACTGTGGGACTCCACTCATGACTAGTCATCAGTCTGACTTAGAGTCAGCTACTTTCACACTGTGGGTTCTATCTGTGAGCCAGGTTGCAACCCACCTAGTGATATAGGGGTTGATGCCAAGCTTAGTGAATTTTCCTATGATTCCTGAGTGGGGAATGGTATCAAAAGCCTTGGCCAGATCAAGGTAGGCTGTATGAACCACCTTGCCTTCATCCACAGCTCTGGTGACTGACTCAAAGAAGTCGACCAAGTTGAGCAGGCATGATCTACACTTCACAAAACCAAATTGTGTGGGATCCAGGGTATGGAGATTCCCTACACCCTTGTTTATTATGTCCATGATGATGCGTTCCATAGCTTTGCATATCAGACTTGTCAGGCTAATGAGGTGACAGTTCCCAGGGTCTGTAGTCACTCCTCCTTTGTAGAGAGGGATGACTGCAGCAGTGCGCCATTCAGTAGGGACAAAGCCTGAGGTGAGGCTGTGTTTGAATTGGGCACACAGGTGAGGTGCCGGTTCACTCTGTAGTTCATGTAGAACACAACCACATATATTGTCAGGTCCCATAGAAGCTGTATTCTTGGGCTTGGACAGTGCTGTTTTAACATGTGCAGCAGTAATACTGGGTGCCTGGCAATCTACTGGTATTGTGATTGGTCTTTTGGGCGGGAGAGAGGGGTAAAGTTGGCATTGAATCTGTCAGCCAGTATACTGGCAATATCTGTTGGCTTGGTATAGAAGGTACCATTGTGCAGTAGCTCAGAGTAAATCTGGGTATTGCCGTGGGGATTCTTTACATAACTATAGAAGGCCTTGTAGTTGTCTTTACTATCTGCTTCAATTCTGTTTTCATAAGTAGCTTTAGAGGATTTGATGAGGGATCTCAACTTTTTGTTTAGACTGATAAAGGAGTTTTTCCAGTCTTGGGACTTCACCTTATTTTGGATCAGTTTCCTCCTTCTCTTGTAGAGTTTGTTTATAGCAGGGGACCACCAGATTGGCTTCCTTTTTTTGGAGGGGAGCGTCTTGGTTCTATTGGGTATGGTGAGATCCATGCATTTGTGTATGTGTTTGTAGAGTGCATTGTTGTATGATTCTGCAGTCATGCAACTATTCTCCATTTGCATGAGTGCCGGGAAGTTAGCCACCTCTGTTTTTAGGAGCCCAAAGTTAGTTTTGGAGAATTTTTTCATGGTGGTTACCTTTGCGGAGGGGGGGGGGATGTGGATTTCCAAGGTGATTAGTTTGGGGTTGATCTAACCAGGGAGGATCTGTCTATTGATGTAGAGCAAAGGTTGTCCAAGTTAGCAATGACCAGGTCAAGGATGTTGCTACCTCTAGTGAGGGTAAGAACGAGCTGGTCCAGGGCATTGGAATTAATGAACTCCAGGAAACGTTGGGCAAGTTCATTGGTACATGAGTAGTTTACCCAGTTAATGGAGGGGTAGTTGAAGTTGCCTAGTAAGAGAGTGTTAGGTTGGACCCTAATATTCTCCATGGTGCTTAGGAATGTGGAGTGTGAATCTTGGGACATGGTTGGGGACCTATAGCAGGCTACGACCTGAATTGCTGTCTTGCACAATGTTAGCTGCACCTGAAGTATCTCTGATGCATTATGTTGGGCTACCATTCTAGAGGTATGCGCATCCTTTATGAATATGGAAACAGCACCACCTTTGGAGCTTTGGTCCAAGTTCTGGGGCCGAAAGGTGTGAAATGAGTTATAGCCCGGTAGTGCAGGGGTGATTTCTGCTGCCTAAAAGCAGGTCTCTGTTACTGCACAAATGTCGATGTTCTCCATTTTAAGGAGTGCTTCGAGCAAGTGCATTTTGAGATTTAGACTTCTAGCATTGAGCAGCATGACTCTCAGATTGCATTTGCTTGTAGCTGCTACGGTGGGAATTTGGTCTTTGGAACACCACCTAAAAAAGGCACTATAGGGGTGGCAAGAGCCTTGGCCAGTATACAGAAATCCAGGGGTGACAGATGCAGGCCATCTCTGGCAAAGCATCGAGGTCTGTCAATCATGTCATCCCAGGCAGATAGATACTGGATCCCCTTAGAATGACACCAGAAACTTAGCCAATTGTTGAAATCAATCATTTTCTGCTTGTACTGTGGTATAATTCTGGGTGATGGTAGGATGCTGTTCAGGGCTAGGGTCATACCTGCCTGGGCTACATAATCCGAGAGCTCCTCCATGTCTCTTTTCATGTAGTTCAGGGAGGTACGTCTCAGGTCATTCACACTCACATGTACAATGACAGAGTCATATTTGTAGCTGTTGTTGAGGGACCTGAGTGCATGTGTTATGTGGCAGATCCTGGCACCTGACAGGCAGCTGACTGTTACTTTCTCCTTATTCAACCTAGTGAGTGGGACATGAGTGTGCCTCACTATCGAGTCACCTATGACTAGTGTCTTGGCCATGCTATTTTGCCTTAGGGCTTTGGTTGAGTGGCACACTGTTTAGGAGAGCTATGTGTCTCGTGATTAGTGTTGTGTTGTGGTGATCGAGTGGTTTTCTGCCTTGGAGGTTTCTGCTGCTTGGGTATATTTTTATTGAGAGCCTCCATGAAGGTGGGTGTGTGGTTTGTGTTTTTATGTGATATAAAGACAGTGTATAAGACAGGGATGTTCAATGAGTTGTACAGTGTTTGCATTAGTTATAAATGTGATAGCATGTGAAATAAATTACAAAGTGAAGGAGGTGGCATATATAACACCTGGAGGGCTAAGAATTCCAGTTAACATATGCACATGATATTATAACAATTGCAAAAAACAAAATTTGGATAAAAGAAGTAATAGTTTGCACAAATTAGTGTCTAGAGTTGATAGGGATGGCTTTAAATAAAGATACAAGTAAAGGTTTAGGTGATGTAGTAAAGATAGGGGCTATATATATTTTACAATGAATAAAATTTTCTGTGTTAGGTATAAAATTTGGGATTAAAGATATAAATAAAATTCAATGGGAAAAACATAGAAGAAATAAAGCAAACTTGTCTTTTCTGGAGAAGATATACATTTTCATTCAGAAAAAAAGGCTTATTTGTTGAATTCAGTACTGTTGGGAAAATAGCATACTTAGCAAATGTATTTATGTTGCCAGCAGTATTTGAAAAGGAATTATTGCAGATGATTGTTTCATTTACATGGGGTTTTAAATTAAACCCAGTAGAAAGAGAAGTTTTGTATATAAATAAAGAAGAAGGAGGTTTATGGTTAGTTAATCAATGGTGAGAGATTAGTAGTAAAAGTATAAGTATGATACATTTTGGGGTATGGTAAAAGAGTAAGAGAGAAAAAGAAGGTATAAATGAAAAAAATAAAATGTTACCAAGAAAAAAATATTTTTGTGGAAAATAAAAATTGATGATATAGAAAAAAAATAGAAAAGTATGGTATAAGAATGTAATGATAAAACATTACTATGTAAAACCATGGGGAAATCTAACACATGAAAACACTAAAGCTTTAATAATAAGAAGCAAATGGTGTAATCAGAAAGTACAATGTCAAGATTTTTTGTGGAGACTGGTAATATATAAATTACCAGCATGGGCACCGGAACCATTAGAGTGAGGGGCTAGGGGCACCCCCCCCACTTTTGCAGCACTTGTGACCTCTCAACCGTCCCGAATAACTTGTCATCATGTGCGCAATTGCATCAGCATGCCACGCGCCTGTTTGAATACAAGATTCATCCCTGTTTGAATACAGGATTCCTCTGTTGCAGGATTTACTGTTTGTTATGCACTATGCCATTTGAGCAGTTTATTCTCTTATTTATTTATTTATTTATTCCAGTTTGGTGACCGGGGAAGTCCACTGGACTCGAGAGCCCATTTTCAGTGGAGGCCCGGGGAGAAAAGCTCCACAATACAAAGTTACATTACATAGAGAATTACTAGAAAAATATTTGCATTGCAATCTACAGGTAGTATTACAGTCAAAATAGATATAATTCAGTAATGACAGCAAAAATTATTTCAAGAGAAAGACAGGCATACAGCATGATGGCTGGATGTTACTGTTTAGTTACATTTATAATCTAAGTATATGAGAGAAATTAGGAAGGTATGAAGGTTAGCCAGGAGAGAAGGAGGAGCAGAGCTTGGGAGGTATGAGTTGAAGAGTGCAGTTACATTTCCTGTGAAGAAACAGGTAAGAATGAAGTTGTGTTTTGAAGGTGTGTGGATTGTCACAGGTCCTCAGAGTAGAGGGCAGGGCATTCCATTTTATGGCTAGGGAAAAGGGGAGCAGAAGCTGACCAGCTGGGCGCTTGGGTTTTGGATGATTATAAGGTTTTGGTGAGTAGATCTAAGGGGTCTAAGGGAGGTATATGGTTGTAGGATATTAGATAATGCAGGGCAGCTAGCATGCTGGAATAATAATTTGTGGGCTGTGACGATTTGGAGGAAGTCAAGTTGATTAGGGAGTTCAAGCCAATTTAAAGAGTGTAAGAGCTGAGCCGCGGATTCCTCGTTCGGGCAGAAGGATTGCTTTATGCAGAGCTGCTGCACCAGAAAAAGGTACTGTCTGATGCAAAGTGATTGTTCAGGTCACTATAAGAGCTATTTGGAAAAATCCTCAAAAATGCTATTGTTTTGTACAAGAGATGGTTTGATGTATGGGAGGAACATCACAGTGAATCCATTGCATATCAAAAATGGGAGGGATAAGCTCTAACTTATCATAGCTGGCAAGAATGCTTGTTCTGAGGATTATCCAGTATATTTGTGTCTTTTGTTGACATTTTACCATCTGCTCAAGACTTTACGAAGTTAAATACTTCTTTCCCCAATTGATTGAGGCATAGTTTTCCCAGTTCATGGAGAAACTCAGTGCATGTAATATGGTTGTGAAGAGCAGATTACTGATTTATCGCTCAAACGTTTTAAAGAACACAGAGTTCAGAAGCAGATATATATATTCCTCATGTGCAGACAGAAGTGGTTTACTTCAGGTGTTTATATTCTATTTGCTCATATTCAGTTTTTGCTTGAGCTTTTTTTGATCGGTGTAAAGACTGCATTTATTTATTTTCTTACTACTACTTTCTATATATACGGGCTTGAATGTAGTACTGAGATTGTAGCCATCAGACAGAAAGAATAAAACAGTATTTGTTTTGACTGCTGTTTCTCTGAATTGAAGCAACTTCAGAGGGAGAAAAAAATAAATGGGTTGTTGAAAGGCTTGTTTCCCCTGCAGAAAAAGATTTTCCTTTTTTGATTTTTGTATTTTCACAGTTGCAGAAAATTATATTTAGCCTGAATGCATGTGTATAGGTCGGTTTACTATTGTAATTGTGAACATCACTCGGTCGACTGTTGTATTGTCGAACGCATAAGGTCGGAAACGCAAATGTCGAAGACATTATAATCGGTCGAGGAACGGTTTTAACATGGGTTGAGGTAGGTGTACAGTATTATTCCCACTACAACTATCTTCCCTACCTCGACCCATGTTAAAACTGTTCCTTGATTGATTATAATGTCTTCGACATTTGCGTTTCCGACCTTATGCGTTCGACAATACAACAGTCAACCGAGTGATGTTCGCAATTTCAATAGTAAACCGTATAGGTCTTACGTGTACTCTGGAAACTAGCTTAATGCAATTGTTGCCAAGAACGTACATTTTGATATGTATAGCTTCAGTCATTGACAGTGAAAGATCCATTAGAAATTCATGCAGAGATGAAATGCATTATGGGAAACTGCTTAGTTGAAAGAAGACTAAGAGTTCTTCCTTTCTGAACCTAAAGCTGTTTTTTTTTTGGGAGGAGGAGATCAAATGCTGTTGATTTAAGTATCAAGTCACAAATTTTGGTTGACTTGTTGCTCCTAAAAGGGCTGTGGTCTGATGTATACAGACTTGGGAAAATTTGGGAAGACTTTGGAAACTCCTTTGCTCTTCCTGTGGGGAGATTATTTTATGGTGGACCTTTTTGAGAAAATTGATGAATGAGCTCATCCAAAAGACAGAAAAGTTTATTTTTATTATATTAAACTCAAAGGATTTATATGCTGACTTCAGAAAATTAGACTGAAGAAAATCAGAAGCAGTCAGAAGAAGCAATAGCTAATGCTGAGCAGAACACAGCTGGAATGTTTGATTCACTAGTGGATGAACTAGTAGAAATTACAGAGTCTTAACCAACACATTTAAAGAGATATTACACATACCTCTCAACTGTCTAAATGTTCACAGAATGTCTATAATTATGCCTCATATGTTTGGTCTGTTCTCCTGGATTTTTATGGCAAATTAGTGAGGACATAATTCACTATATAATGATAGGCATTTGAATTTCAGACTTTGTGTCCTTCAGAAAATGTGTGGTAACATAAGACTTTTTTTATTCCAGCAGCTTTCTGAGTTTTAAGAGCAATATTTAAAAATGTTCCCAATTTTTGGGCCTTTGTTCTCGTATTATTTTTGGCTTTGTCCAGATTTTTTGTGCCAAAACATTGAGGGCTATCGATTTATAAGAAGTAATGGAGTACAGCAGAGAATACTGGAGACAACGCAAATTATTTTTTATGGCTGTACAAACAACAAATAAACAAGCTAAGCAGAAGAAATATGGGGTTA